>NC_080019.1:31891512-32191512 GCF_030020395.1 Manis pentadactyla
GTCCTCCTGTGTTGCGTGCACAGTCACTTACCCAGTTGTTATTGCCATCTCCTCGGACTGATTCCTTCATATCGTCATAGTGTCCTTGATGTTCCCATCACTTCGTTTCCTGTCCAGTTTGTCTTATATAAGTACTGCGGGTCCTGCTCTTTGCTCTCTTTAACTTGCATAAAGTATCTTTTTCCATCCCTTCACTTTCAGTTTATGTGTGTCCTTAGGTCAAAAATGAGCCTCCCATAGGCAACATAAAGGTGGGTCTCACCCTCTTTATCCCTTCAGCCACCCTAATTCTAGTCCGTTTACATTGAGAAAGCAGTTACTCATGTAGCTTTCAAGAGTGTAAAAGTGAGGCCCAGTGGAAGGCTGAATTCATGAAATTATTTCTCATACCCACTCACAGAGTACTAACCTTGTACGGTTAGGGGGGAAACAAGATATCCCAAGTGTTCTCCCATGAATCATCGCATCCTTGTTTTATGTAGAATGTTCACCTTTTCATGTGTAGATATCCTATTTTGTCATAAAATTTGACCAGAACAATTTCTCACTTACTCCTCGGAAGTCAGACAAGCCATCAAATTCCATTCCTCTGAGTCCCGCTAGAGCATGCTTCCCCTCCGCTTGTTCGGTATCTGCTTTAAAGATCAGGTTACAGTTGAATTTATCTTTTCACATGTAAGCTAAATCGGTCTGGATAGTCCGGATACATTTAAAGACACTTGATGTGACCATAACGATATCAAAAATAACTAGAAAAAGTAGACAGTTCAGACATTCGTGTTTTCCGGGATTCCCAGACCTCACCTGATGTCTTTAGAGCGTGCTCATTTTCAGGAAGCATGTCTATGAAAATGAATGTGAAATCCAGGAGACCATAAACTGACTCTTTAGCTTTGTTGTTTCCTTATGTATGTGAATATTTATATATATAATAAAGAGTTATTCGTGGTGAGTAAATGAGATGGGGAAAAACAACTGACATTTAAAATCCACCTAATGGTCTGCTCTATGAAAATTCCAGAATGCATTCCATACCGGAGAATTTATGTTAACATTTTTAAAACGTATGAACACCAGTACTCTTTATGGAAATAATATCTCTCAGTCTGACCTTTTCTCAGGTAGACATATCCTTCATTAAAAGTGGATAAATACCTCCTCCCCCGGAATTCATTCAACTGTGTCCGTGACCCGGACTTAGATGCAAGCGCTTACCTCTCTTACGAGTACTTTCAGAGAACATGGCAGTGGCGGTGTTTTTAATCAGCATGAGAAGTCAAAAACCTCAGGACAATTCAAATTTTACAACTCTGCTACCATCACACCTACTATGAACTTGAGAAAGACGTTGTAGCACAGGAGTCCCAGCGTATTTCCTACTGGATTTGGTGAGACTGGAAAACAGCGAGGCTCCGCTGTTCCAACCCAGTTTACTTTGGTGGCAGCAGGTCGATCGAGTGCTGAGATTACATCCGCTGCAGCTGCACGGAGCTGCTCTGAGATCCACAGCGGCAGAGAGCACTCGGGCGAGGTCCCTACTCAGCAACTCAGACGATAGGGACCCTCTTGTCAACAACTCCCCGAGCTGCGCATTGCGCAGTAAACGGGGCTGAGGTCACAATGCAGGCTGGCTCTCAGGGAGAACGGCACGGCGTTTGTGCGCCGTGGGCAGGGAGTTCGCGGTCAGGCGAGCACCCTGGCCATTGGCAACTCCCTTTTTCCCTACGACATGTGAAACAAATTGATTCGTTATTCTTTTTTGACTTAATATGTGTACTCTTTTTTAGTGTGTTTTCCTGAATTACATATATAACACTGGTAGGCCTGTAGAAACCTTCATCCAAAGATTTGTTGAACCCTATACACAAGGTACTTTGGCAATGCACTTTGCACTCCCCAGAATCTCTGAGCTAGCTTCTTTAGTATCCCCATCATCACACAGACAGAAAAACTGACAGCCTCACAGCTGCCTTTGCCCAATTCAGAGAGATGATGGGAACACACCGAGACAGTCTGACTGAACAGACTCTGCTCTTCTTCCCGTGCTATGGTGACTCAAGAATGGGAACCTAGACCGGTTTGTACTTCTTTTCCTAGTTCCTTTCATAGTGAAAGGGATATTGTTCGTTCGGGATTGTCTTTCTTTCTGGGTGGAGGCCTCCATTGCTATGTACGTAACTCCTAGAATCACTCTAGGTCCATTTTACTTACTTTGATCCATTGGGGTTCCTGTCTTATTTGCTTCCATACATTGTTTGTTTTCTTCTTTGGTTTCCTCATTGAATCACTGATTATTTACAATTATGTGGTTTAGCTTCTCCTGTTTGTGTTTTCTCTGGTTTTTCTTATGTCATTCATTCCTAGTTTCATACACTTTTGGTCGGAAAAGATGCTTAATACAATTCCCAGTCTTCTTAAATTTATTGAGACATTTTCCTGTCCTAATTTGTGATCTCTACTGAAGAACATTCCAAGTGTTTCCTGAGAAGAATGTGTATCCCTGCTGCTTTCGGGCTGTCATGTTCTTGTTATAAATCTTTTAAGTCTCTCTGGACTACTGTGTCACAGAATGCCCACAGTTTCCTTATTTATTTTCCCTCTGGGTGATCTAAACCATTGATGGAATGAGTGTTAAAAATCTCATAGTATTATTTTCCTGCTATCTACTGCCTCCCTTTAGTTCTGTAAGTAAGTGCCAAATACGGACATACTTCTGCATGAATTTTCTTTACCCATTTAAGTCCCTCCTGTGTTGCGTGCACAGTCACTTACCCAGTTGTTATTGCCATCTCCTCGGACTGATTCCTTCATATCGTCATAGTGTCCTTGATGTTCCCATCACTTCGTTTCCTGTCCAGTTTGTCTTATATAAGTACTGCGGGTCCTGCTCTTTGCTCTCTTTAACTTGCATAAAGTATCTTTTTCCATCCCTTCACTTTCAGTTTAATGTGTGTCCTTAGGTCAAAAATGAGCCTCCCATAGGCAACATAAAGGTGGGGTCTCACCTCTTTATCCCTTCAGCCACCCCTAATTCTAGTCCGTTTACATTGAAAGCAGTTACTCATGTAGCTTTCAAGAGTGTAAAAGTGAGGCCCAGTGGAAGGCTGAATTCATGAAATTATTTCTCATACCCACTCACAGAGTACTACCTTGTACGGTTAGTGGGGGAACAAGATATCCCAAGTGTTCTCCCATGAATCATCGCATCCTTGTTTTATGTAGAATGTTCACCTTTTCATGTGTAGATATCCTATTTTGTCATAAAATTTGACCAGAACAATTTCTACTTACTCCTCGGAAGTCAGACAAGCCATCAAATTCCATTCCTCTGAGTCCCGCTAGAGCATGCTTCCCTCCGCTTGTTCGGTATCTGCTTTAAAGATCAGGTTACAGTTGAATTTATCTTTTCCACATGTAAGCTAAATCGGTCTGGATAGTCCGGATACATTTAAAGACACTTGATGTGACCATAACGATATCAAAAATAACTAGAAAAAAGTAGACAGTTCAGACATTCGTGTTTTCCGGGATTCCCAGACCTCACCTGATGTCTTTAGAGCGTGGCTCATTTTCAGGAAGCCATGTCTATGAAAATGAATGTGAAATCCAGAGACCATAAACTGACTCTTTAGCTTTGTTGTTTCCTTATGTATGTGAATATTTATATATATAATAAAGAGTTATTCGTGGTGAGTAAATGAGATGGGAAAAACAACTGACATTTAAAATCCACCTAACTGTCTGCTCTATGAAAATTCCAGAATGCATTCCATACCCGAGAATTTATGTTAACATTTTTAAAAACGTATGAACACCAGTACTCTTTTATGGAAATAATATCTCTCAGTCTGACTCTTTTCTCAGGTAGACATATCCTTCATTAAAAGTGGATAAATACCTCCTCCCCGGAATTCATTCAACTGTGTCCGTGACCCGGACTTAGATGCAAGCGCTTACCTCTCTTACGAGTACTTTCAGAGAACATGGCAGTGGCGGTGTTTTTAATCAGCATGAGAAGTCAAAACCTCAGGACAATTCAAATTTTACAACTCTGCTACCATCACACCTACTATGAACTTGAGAAGACGTTGTAGCACAGGAGTCCCCAGCGTATTTCCTACTGGATTTGGTGAGACTGGAAAACAGCGAGGCTCCGCTGTTCCAACCCAGTTTTACTTTGGTGGCAGCAGGTCGATCGAGTGCTGAGATTACATCCGCTGCAGCTGCACGGAGCTGCTCTGAGATCCACAAGCGGCAGAGAGCACTCGGGCGAGGTCCCTACTCAGCAACTCAGACGATAGGGGACCCTCTTGTCAACAACTCCCCGAGCTGCGCATGCGCAGTTAAACGGGGCTGAGGTCACAATGCAGGCTGGCTCTCAGGAGACGGCACGGCGTTTGCGCCGTGGGCAGGGGAGTTCGCGGTCAGGCGAGCACACCTGGCCATGGCAACTCCTTTTCCCTACGACATGTGAAACAAATTGATTCGTTATTCTTTTTTGACTTAATATGTGTACTCTTTTTTAGTGTGTTTTCCTGAAATTACATATATAACACTGGTAGGGGCATGTAGAAACCTTCATCCAAAGATTTGTTGAACCCTATACACAAGGTACTTTGGCAAGCACTTTGCACTCCCCAGAATCTCTGAGCTAGCTTCTTTAGTATCCCCATCATCACACAGACAAAAAAACTGACAGCCTCACAGCTGCCTTTGCCCAAATTCAGAGAGATGATGGGAACACACCGAGACAGTCTGACTGAACAGACTCTGCTCTTCTTCCCCGTGCTATGGGTGACTCAAGAATGGGAACCTAGACCGGTTTGTACTTCTTTTCCTAGTTCCTTTCATAGTGAAAAGGATATTGTTCGTTCGGGATTGTCTTTCTTTCTGGGTGGAGGCCTCCATTGCTATGTACGTAACTCCTAGAATCACTCTAGGTCCATTTTACTTACTTTGATCCATTGGGTTCCTGTCTTATTTGCTTCCATACATTGTTTGTTTTCTTCTTTGGTTTCCTCATTGAATCACTGATTATTTACAATTATGTGGTTTAGCTTCTCCTGGTTTGTGTTTTCTCTGGTTTTCTTTATGTCATTTCATTCCTAGTTTCATACACTTTTGGTCGGAAAAGATGCTTAATACAATTCCAGTCTTCTTAAATTTATTGAGACATTTTCCTGTCCTAATTTGTGATCTCTACTGAAGAACATTCCAAGTGTTCCTGAGAAGAATGTGTATCCTGCTGCTTTCGGCTGTCATGTTCTGTTATAAATCTTTTAAGTCTCTCTGGACTACTGTGTCACAGAATGCCACAGTTTCCTTATTTATTTTCCCTCTGGGTGATCTAACCATTGATGGAATGAGTGTTAAAAATCTCATAGTATTATTTTCCTGCTATCTACTGCTCCCTTTAGTTCTGTAAGTAAGTGCCAAATACGGACATACTTCTGCATGAATTTTTTCTTTACCCATTTTAAGTCCTCCTGTGTTGCGTGCACAGTCACTTACCCAGTTGTTATTGCCATCTCCTCGGACTGATTCCTTCATATCGTCATAGTGTCCTTGATGTTCCCATCACTTCGTTTCCTGTCCAGTTTGTCTTATATAAGTACTGCGGGTCCTGCTCTTTGCTCTCTTTAACTTGCATAAAGTATCTTTTTCCATCCCTTCACTTTCAGTTTATGTGTGTCCTTAGGTCAAAAATGAGCCTCCCATAGGCAACATAAAGGTGGGTCTCACCTCTTTATCCCTTCAGCCACCCTAATTCTAGTCCGTTTACATTGAAAGCAGTTACTCATGTAGCTTTCAAGAGTGTAAAAGTGAGGCCCAGTGGAAGGCTGAATTCATGAAATTATTTCTCATACCCACTCACAGAGTACTACCTTGTACGGTTAGGGGGGGAACAAGATATCCCAAGTGTTCTCCCATGAATCATCGCATCCTTGTTTTATGTAGAATGTTCACCTTTTCATGTGTAGATATCCTATTTTGTCATAAAATTTGACCAGAACAATTTCTACTTACTCCTCGGAAGTCAGACAAGCCATCAAATTCCATTCCTCTGAGTCCCGCTAGAGCATGCTTCCCTCCGCTTGTTCGGTATCTGCTTAAAGATCAGGTTACAGTTGAATTTATCTTTTCCACATGTAAGCTAAATCGGTCTGGATAGTCCGGATACATTTAAAGACACTTGATGTGACCATAACGATATCAAAAATAACTAGAAAAAGTAGACAGTTCAGACATTCGTGTTTTCCGGATTCCCAGACCTCACCTGATGTCTTTAGAGCGTGGCTCATTTTCAGGAAGCATGTCTATGAAAATGAATGTGAAATCCAGAGACCATAAACTGACTCTTTAGCTTTGTTGTTTCCTTATGTATGTGAATATTTATATATATAATAAAGAGTTATTCGTGGTGAGTAAATGAGATGGGAAAAACAACTGACATTTAAAATCCACCTAATGTCTGCTCTATGAAAATTCCAGAATGCATTCCATACCGAGAATTTATGTTAACATTTTTAAAACGTATGAACACCAGTACTCTTTATGGAAATAATATCTCTCAGTCTGACCTTTTCTCAGGTAGACATATCCTTCATTAAAAGTGGATAAATACCTCCTCCCCGGAATTCATTCAACTGTGTCCGTGACCCGACACTTAGATGCAAGCGCTTACCTCTCTTACGAGTACTTTCAGAGAACATGGCAGTGGCGGTGTTTTTAATCAGCATGAGAAGTCAAAACCTCAGGACAATTCAAATTTTACAACTCTGCTACCATCACACCTACTATGAACTTGAGAAGACGTTGTAGCACAGGAGTCCCAGCGTATTTCCTACTGGATTTGGTGAGACTGGAAAACAGCGAGGCTCCGCTGTTCCAACCCAGTTTTACTTTGGTGGCAGCAGGTCGATCGAGTGCTGAGATTACATCCGCTGCAGCTGCACGGAGCTGCTCTGAGATCCACAAGCGGCAGAGAGCACTCGGGCGAGGTCCCTACTCAGCAACTCAGACGATAGGGACCCTCTTGTCAACAACTCCCCGAGCTGCGCATGCGCAGTAAACGGGGCTGAGGTCACAATGCAGGCTGGCTCTCAGGAGACGGCACGGCGTTTGCGCCGTGGGCAGGGAGTTCGCGGTCAGGCGAGCACCCTGGCCATGGCAACTCCTTTTCCCTACGACATGTGAAACAAATTGATTCGTTATTCTTTTTTGACTTAATATGTGTACTCTTTTTTAGTGTGTTTTCCTGAATTACATATATAACACTGGTAGGCCTGTAGAAACCTTCATCCAAAGATTTGTTGAACCCTATACACAAGGTACTTTGGCAAGCACTTTGCACTCCCCAGAATCTCTGAGCTAGCTTCTTTAGTATCCCCATCATCACACAGACAGAAAAACTGACAGCCTCACAGCTGCCTTTGCCCAAATTCAGAGAGATGATGGGAACACACCGAGACAGTCTGACTGAACAGACTCTGCTCTTCTTCCCCGTGCTATGGTGACTCAAGAATGGGAACCTAGACCGGTTTGTACTTCTTTTCCTAGTTCCTTTCATAGTGAAAGGATATTGTTCGTTCGGGATTGTCTTTCTTTCTGGGTGGAGGCCTCCATTGCTATGTACGTAACTCCTAGAATCACTCTAGGTCCATTTTACTTACTTTGATCCATTGGGTTCCTGTCTTATTTGCTTCCATACATTGTTTGTTTTCTTCTTTGGTTTCCTCATTGAATCACTGATTATTTACAATTATGTGGTTTAGCTTCTCCTGTTTGTGTTTTCTCTGGTTTTCTTTATGTCATTCATTCCTAGTTTCATACACTTTTGGTCGGAAAAGATGCTTAATACAATTCCAGTCTTCTTAAATTTATTGAGACATTTTCCTGTCCTAATTTGTGATCTCTACTGAAGAACATTCCAAGTGTTCCTGAGAAGAATGTGTATCCTGCTGCTTTCGGCTGTCATGTTCTGTTATAAATCTTTTAAGTCTCTCTGGACTACTGTGTCACAGAATGCCACAGTTTCCTTATTTATTTTCCCTCTGGGTGATCTAACCATTGATGGAATGAGTGTTAAAAATCTCATAGTATTATTTTCCTGCTATCTACTGCTCCCTTTAGTTCTGTAAGTAAGTGCCAAATACGGACATACTTCTGCATGAATTTTTCTTTACCCATTTAAGTCCTCCTGTGTTGCGTGCACAGTCACTTACCCAGTTGTTATTGCCATCTCCTCGGACTGATTCCTTCATATCGTCATAGTGTCCTTGATGTTCCCATCACTTCGTTTCCTGTCCAGTTTGTCTTATATAAGTACTGCGGGTCCTGCTCTTTGCTCTCTTTAACTTGCATAAAGTATCTTTTTCCATCCCTTCACTTTCAGTTTATGTGTGTCCTTAGGTCAAAAATGAGCCTCCCATAGGCAACATAAAGGTGGGTCTCACCTCTTTATCCCTTCAGCCACCCTAATTCTAGTCCGTTTACATTGAAAGCAGTTACTCATGTAGCTTTCAAGAGTGTAAAAGTGAGGCCCAGTGGAAGGCTGAATTCATGAAATTATTTCTCATACCCACTCACAGAGTACTACCTTGTACGGTTAGGGGGGAACAAGATATCCCAAGTGTTCTCCCATGAATCATCGCATCCTTGTTTTATGTAGAATGTTCACCTTTTCATGTGTAGATATCCTATTTTGTCATAAAATTTGACCAGAACAATTTCTACTTACTCCTCGGAAGTCAGACAAGCCATCAAATTCCATTCCTCTGAGTCCCGCTAGAGCATGCTTCCCTCCGCTTGTTCGGTATCTGCTTTAAAGATCAGGTTACAGTTGAATTTATCTTTTCCACATGTAAGCTAAATCGGTCTGGATAGTCCGGATACATTTAAAGACACTTGATGTGACCATAACGATATCAAAAATAACTAGAAAAAGTAGACAGTTCAGACATTCGTGTTTTCCGGGATTCCCAGACCTCACCTGATGTCTTTAGAGCGTGGCTCATTTTCAGGAAGCATGTCTATGAAAATGAATGTGAAATCCAGAGACCATAAACTGACTCTTTAGCTTTGTTGTTTCCTTATGTATGTGAATATTTATATATATAATAAAGAGTTATTCGTGGTGAGTAAATGAGATGGGAAAAACAACTGACATTTAAAATCCACCTAATGTCTGCTCTATGAAAATTCCAGAATGCATTCCATACCGAGAATTTATGTTAACATTTTTAAAACGTATGAACACCAGTACTCTTTATGGAAATAATATCTCTCAGTCTGACCTTTTCTCAGGTAGACATATCCTTCATTAAAAGTGGATAAATACCTCCTCCCCGGAATTCATTCAACTGTGTCCGTGACCCGGACTTAGATGCAAGCGCTTACCTCTCTTACGAGTACTTTCAGAGAACATGGCAGTGGCGGTGTTTTTAATCAGCATGAGAAGTCAAAACCTCAGGACAATTCAAATTTTACAACTCTGCTACCATCACACCTACTATGAACTTGAGAAGACGTTGTAGCACAGGAGTCCCAGCGTATTTCCTACTGGATTTGGTGAGACTGGAAAACAGCGAGGCTCCGCTGTTCCAACCCAGTTTTACTTTGGTGGCAGCAGGTCGATCGAGTGCTGAGATTACATCCGCTGCAGCTGCACGGAGCTGCTCTGAGATCCACAAGCGGCAGAGAGCACTCGGGCGAGGTCCCTACTCAGCAACTCAGACGATAGGGACCCTCTTGTCAACAACTCCCCGAGCTGCGCATGCGCAGTAAACGGGGCTGAGGTCACAATGCAGGCTGGCTCTCAGGAGACGGCACGGCGTTTGCGCCGTGGGCAGGGAGTTCGCGGTCAGGCGAGCACCCTGGCCATGGCAACTCCTTTTCCCTACGACATGTGAAACAAATTGATTCGTTATTCTTTTTTGACTTAATATGTGTACTCTTTTTTAGTGTGTTTTCCTGAATTACATATATAACACTGGTAGGCCTGTAGAAACCTTCATCCAAAGATTTGTTGAACCCTATACACAAGGTACTTTGGCAAGCACTTTGCACTCCCCAGAATCTCTGAGCTAGCTTCTTTAGTATCCCCATCATCACACAGACAGAGAAACTGACAGCCTCACAGCTGCCTTTGCCCAAATTCAGAGAGATGATGGGAACACACCGAGACAGTCTGACTGAACAGACTCTGCTCTTCTTCCCCGTGCTATGGTGACTCAAGAATGGGAACCTAGACCGGTTTGTACTTCTTTTCCTAGTTCCTTTCATAGTGAAAGGATATTGTTCGTTCGGGATTGTCTTTCTTTCTGGATGGAGGCCTCCATTGCTATGTACGTAACTCCTAGAATCACTCTAGGTCCATTTTACATACTTTGATCCATTGGGTTCCTGTCTTATTTGCTTCCATACATTGTTTGTTTTCTTCTTTGGTTTCCTCATTGAATCACTGATTATTTACAATTATGTGGTTTAGCTTCTCCTGTTTGTGTTTTCTCTGGTTTTCTTTATGTCATTCATTCCTAGTTTCATACACTTTTGGTCGGAAAAGATGCTTAATACAATTCCAGTCTTCTTAAATTTATTGAGACATTTTCCTGTCCTAATTTGTGATCTCTACTGAAGAACATTCCAAGTGTTCCTGAGAAGAATGTGTATCCTGCTGCTTTCGGCTGTCATGTTCTGTTATAAATCTTTTAAGTCTCTCTGGACTACTGTGTCACAGAATGCCACAGTTTCCTTATTTATTTTCCCTCTGGGTGATCTAACCATTGATGGAATGAGTGTTAAAAATCTCATAGTATTATTTTCCTGCTATCTACTGCTCCCTTTAGTTCTGTAAGTAAGTGCCAAATACGGACATACTTCTGCATGAATTTTTCTTTACCCATTTAAGTCCTCCTGTGTTGCGTGCACAGTCACTTACCCAGTTGTTATTGCCATCTCCTCGAACTGATTCCTTCATATCGTCATAGTGTCCTTGATGTTCCCATCACTTCGTTTCCTGTCCAGTTTGTCTTATATAAGTACTGCGGGTCCTGCTCTTTGCTCTCTTTAACTTGCATAAAGTATCTTTTTCCATCCCTTCACTTTCAGTTTATGTGTGTCCTTAGGTCAAAAATGAGCCTCCCATAGGCAACATAAAGGTGGGTCTCACCTCTTTATCCCTTCAGCCACCCTAATTCTAGTCCGTTTACATTCAAAGCAGTTACTCATGTAGCTTTCAAGAGTGTAAAAGTGAGGCCCAGTGGAAGGCTGAATTCATGAAATTATTTCTCATACCCACTCACAGAGTACTACCTTGTACGGTTAGGGGGGAACAAGATATCCCAAGTGTTCTCCCATGAATCATCGCATCCTTGTTTTATGTAGAATGTTCACCTTTTCATGTGTAGATATCCTATTTTGTCATAAAATTTGACCAGAACAATTTCTACTTACTCCTCGGAAGTCAGACAAGCCATCAAATTCCATTCCTCTGAGTCCCGCTAGAGCATGCTTCCCTCCGCTTGTTCGGTATCTGCTTTAAAGATCAGGTTACAGTTGAATTTATCTTTTCCACATGTAAGCTAAATCGGTCTGGATAGTCCGGATACATTTAAAGACACTTGATGTGACCATAACGATATCAAAAATAACTAGAAAAAGTAGACAGTTCAGACATTCGTGTTTTCCGGGATTCCCAGACCTCACCTGATGTCTTTAGAGCGTGGCTCATTTTCAGGAAGCATGTCTATGAAAATGAATGTGAAATCCAGAGACCATAAACTGACTCTTTAGCTTTGTTGTTTCCTTATGTATGTGAATATTTATATATATAATAAAGAGTTATTCGTGGTGCGTAAATGAGATGGGAAAAACAACTGACATTTAAAATCCACCTAATGTCTGCTCTATGAAAATTCCAGAATGCATTCCATACCGAGAATTTATGTTAACATTTTTAAAACGTATAAACACCAGTACTCTTTATGGAAATAATATCTCTCAGTCTGACCTTTTCTCAGGTAGACATATCCTTCATTAAAAGTGGATAAATACCTCCTCCCCGGAATTCATTCAACTGTGTCCGTGACCCGGACTTAGATGCAAGCGCTTACCTCTCTTACGAGTACTTTCAGAGAACATGGCAGTGGCGGTGTTTTTAATCAGCATGAGAAGTCAAAACCTCAGGACAATTCAAATTTTACAACTCTGCTACCATCACACCTACTATGAACTTGAGAAGACGTTGTAGCACAGGAGTCCCAGCGTATTTCCTACTGGATTTGGTGAGACTGGAAAACAGCGAGGCTCCGCTGTTCCAACCCAGTTTTACTTTGGTGGCAGCAGGTCGATCGAGTGCTGAGATTACATCCGCTGCAGCTGCACGGAGCTGCTCTGAGATCCACAAGCGGCAGAGAGCACTCGGGCGAGGTCCCTACTCAGCAACTCAGACGATAGGGACCCTCTTGTCAACAACTCCCCGAGCTGCGCATGCGCAGTAAACGGGGCTGAGGTCACAATGCAGGCTGGCTCTCAGGAGACGGCACGGCGTTTGCGCCGTGGGCAGGGAGTTCGCGGTCAGGCGAGCACCCTGGCCATGGCAACTCCTTTTCCCTACGACATGTGAAACAAATTGATTCGTTATTCTTTTTTGACTTAATATGTGTACTCTTTTTTAGTGTGTTTTCCTGAATTACATATATAACACTGGTAGGCCTGTAGAAACCTTCATCCAAAGATTTGTTGAACCCTATACACAAGGTACTTTGGCAAGCACTTTGCACTCCCCAGAATCTCTGAGCTAGCTTCTTTAGTATCCCCATCATCACACAGACAGAAAAACTGACAGCCTCACAGCTGCCTTTGCCCAAATTCAGAGAGATGATGGGAACACACCGAGACAGTCTGACTGAACAGACTCTGCTCTTCTTCCCCGTGCTATGGTGACTCAAGAATGGGAACCTAGACCGGTTTGTACTTCTTTTCCTAGTTCCTTTCATAGTGAAAGGATATTGTTCGTTCGGGATTGTCTTTCTTTCTGGGTGGAGGCCTCCATTGCTATGTACGTAACTCCTAGAATCACTCTAGGTCCATTTTACTTACTTTGATCCATTGGGTTCCTGTCTTATTTGCTTCCATACATTGTTTGTTTTCTTCTTTGGTTTCCTCATTGAATCACTGATTATTTACAATTATGTGGTTTAGCTTCTCCTGTTTGTGTTTTCTCTGGTTTTCTTTATGTCATTCATTCCTAGTTTCATACACTTTTGGTCGGAAAAGATGCTTAATACAATTCCAGTCTTCTTAAATTTATTGAGACATTTTCCTGTCCTAATTTGTGATCTCTACTGAAGAACATTCCAAGTGTTCCTGAGAAGAATGTGTATCCTGCTGCTTTCGGCTGTCATGTTCTGTTATAAATCTTTTAAGTCTCTCTGGACTACTGTGTCACAGAATGCCACAGTTTCCTTATTTATTTTCCCTCTGGGTGATCTAACCATTGATGGAATGAGTGTTAAAAATCTCATAGTATTATTTTCCTGCTATCTACTGCTCCCTTTAGTTCTGTAAGTAAGTGCCAAATACGGACATACTTCTGCATGAATTTTTCTTTACCCATTTAAGTCCTCCTGTGTTGCGTGCACAGTCACTTACCCAGTTGTTATTGCCATCTCCTCGAACTGATTCCTTCATATCGTCATAGTGTCCTTGATGTTCCCATCACTTCGTTTCCTGTCCAGTTTGTCTTATATAAGTACTGCGGGTCCTGCTCTTTGCTCTCTTTAACTTGCATAAAGTATCTTTTTCCATCCCTTCACTTTCAGTTTATGTGTGTCCTTAGGTCAAAAATGAGCCTCCCATAGGCAACATAAAGGTGGGTCTCACCTCTTTATCCCTTCAGCCACCCTAATTCTAGTCCGTTTACATTGAAAGCAGTTACTCATGTAGCTTTCAAGAGTGTAAAAGTGAGGCCCAGTGGAAGGCTGAATTCATGAAATTATTTCTCATACCCACTCACAGAGTACTACCTTGTACGGTTAGGGGGGAACAAGATATCCCAAGTGTTCTCCCATGAATCATCGCATCCTTGTTTTATGTAGAATGTTCACCTTTTCATGTGTAGATATCCTATTTTGTCATAAAATTTGACCAGAACAATTTCTACTTACTCCTCGGAAGTCAGACAAGCCATCAAATTCCATTCCTCTGAGTCCCGCTAGAGCATGCTTCCCTCCGCTTGTTCGGTATCTGCTTTAAAGATCAGGTTACAGTTGAATTTATCTTTTCCACATGTAAGCTAAATCGGTCTGGATAGTCCGGATACATTTAAAGACACTTGATGTGACCATAACGATATCAAAAATAACTAGAAAAAGTAGACAGTTCAGACATTCGTGTTTTCCGGGATTCCCAGACCTCACCTGATGTCTTTAGAGCGTGGCTCATTTTCAGGAAGCATGTCTATGAAAATGAATGTGAAATCCAGAGACCATAAACTGACTCTTTAGCTTTGTTGTTTCCTTATGTATGTGAATATTTATATATATAATAAAGAGTTATTCGTGGTGAGTAAATGAGATGGGAAAAACAACTGACATTTAAAATCCACCTAATGTCTGCTCTATGAAAATTCCAGAATGCATTCCATACCGAGAATTTATGTTAACATTTTTAAAACGTATGAACACCAGTACTCTTTATGGAAATAATATCTCTCAGTCTGACCTTTTCTCAGGTAGACATATCCTTCATTAAAAGTGGATAAATACCTCCTCCCCGGAATTCATTCAACTGTGTCCGTGACCCGGACTTAGATGCAAGCGCTTACCTCTCTTACGAGTACTTTCAGAGAACATGGCAGTGGCGGTGTTTTTAATCAGCATGAGAAGTCAAAACCTCAGGACAATTCAAATTTTACAACTCTGCTACCATCACACCTACTATGAACTTGAGAAGACGTTGTAGCACAGGAGTCCCAGCGTATTTCCTACTGGATTTGGTGAGACTGGAAAACAGCGAGGCTCCGCTGTTCCAACCCAGTTTTACTTTGGTGGCAGCAGGTCGATCGAGTGCTGAGATTACATCCGCTGCAGCTGCACGGAGCTGCTCTGAGATCCACAAGCGGCAGAGAGCACTCGGGCGAGGTCCCTACTCAGCAACTCAGACGATAGGGACCCTCTTGTCAACAACTCCCCGAGCTGCGCATGCGCAGTAAACGGGGCTGAGGTCACAATGCAGGCTGGCTCTCAGGAGACGGCACGGCGTTTGCGCCGTGGGCAGGGAGTTCGCGGTCAGGCGAGCACCCTGGCCATGGCAACTCCTTTTCCCTACGACATGTGAAACAAATTGATTCGTTATTCTTTTTTGACTTAATATGTGTACTCTTTTTTAGTGTGTTTTCCTGAATTACATATATAACACTGGTAGGCCTGTAGAAACCTTCATCCAAAGATTTGTTGAACCCTATACACAAGGTACTTTGGCAAGCACTTTGCACTCCCCAGAATCTCTGAGCTAGCTTCTTTAGTATCCCCATCATCACACAGACAGAGAAACTGACAGCCTCACAGCTGCCTTTGCCCAAATTCAGAGAGATGATGGGAACACACCGAGACAGTCTGACTGAACAGACTCTGCTCTTCTTCCCCGTGCTATGGTGACTCAAGAATGGGAACCTAGACCGGTTTGTACTTCTTTTCCTAGTTCCTTTCATAGTGAAAGGATATTGTTCGTTCGGGATTGTCTTTCTTTCTGGATGGAGGCCTCCATTGCTATGTACGTAACTCCTAGAATCACTCTAGGTCCATTTTACATACTTTGATCCATTGGGTTCCTGTCTTATTTGCTTCCATACATTGTTTGTTTTCTTCTTTGGTTTCCTCATTGAATCACTGATTATTTACAATTATGTGGTTTAGCTTCTCCTGTTTGTGTTTTCTCTGGTTTTCTTTATGTCATTCATTCCTAGTTTCATACACTTTTGGTCGGAAAAGATGCTTAATACAATTCCAGTCTTCTTAAATTTATTGAGACATTTTCCTGTCCTAATTTGTGATCTCTACTGAAGAACATTCCAAGTGTTCCTGAGAAGAATGTGTATCCTGCTGCTTTCGGCTGTCATGTTCTGTTATAAATCTTTTAAGTCTCTCTGGACTACTGTGTCACAGAATGCCACAGTTTCCTTATTTATTTTCCCTCTGGGTGATCTAACCATTGATGGAATGAGTGTTAAAAATCTCATAGTATTATTTTCCTGCTATCTACTGCTCCCTTTAGTTCTGTAAGTAAGTGCCAAATACGGACATACTTCTGCATGAATTTTTCTTTACCCATTTAAGTCCTCCTGTGTTGCGTGCACAGTCACTTACCCAGTTGTTATTGCCATCTCCTCGAACTGATTCCTTCATATCGTCATAGTGTCCTTGATGTTCCCATCACTTCGTTTCCTGTCCAGTTTGTCTTATATAAGTACTGCGGGTCCTGCTCTTTGCTCTCTTTAACTTGCATAAAGTATCTTTTTCCATCCCTTCACTTTCAGTTTATGTGTGTCCTTAGGTCAAAAATGAGCCTCCCATAGGCAACATAAAGGTGGGTCTCACCTCTTTATCCCTTCAGCCACCCTAATTCTAGTCCGTTTACATTCAAAGCAGTTACTCATGTAGCTTTCAAGAGTGTAAAAGTGAGGCCCAGTGGAAGGCTGAATTCATGAAATTATTTCTCATACCCACTCACAGAGTACTACCTTGTACGGTTAGGGGGGAACAAGATATCCCAAGTGTTCTCCCATGAATCATCGCATCCTTGTTTTATGTAGAATGTTCACCTTTTCATGTGTAGATATCCTATTTTGTCATAAAATTTGACCAGAACAATTTCTACTTACTCCTCGGAAGTCAGACAAGCCATCAAATTCCATTCCTCTGAGTCCCGCTAGAGCATGCTTCCCTCCGCTTGTTCGGTATCTGCTTTAAAGATCAGGTTACAGTTGAATTTATCTTTTCCACATGTAAGCTAAATCGGTCTGGATAGTCCGGATACATTTAAAGACACTTGATGTGACCATAACGATATCAAAAATAACTAGAAAAAGTAGACAGTTCAGACATTCGTGTTTTCCGGGATTCCCAGACCTCACCTGATGTCTTTAGAGCGTGGCTCATTTTCAGGAAGCATGTCTATGAAAATGAATGTGAAATCCAGAGACCATAAACTGACTCTTTAGCTTTGTTGTTTCCTTATGTATGTGAATATTTATATATATAATAAAGAGTTATTCGTGGTGCGTAAATGAGATGGGAAAAACAACTGACATTTAAAATCCACCTAATGTCTGCTCTATGAAAATTCCAGAATGCATTCCATACCGAGAATTTATGTTAACATTTTTAAAACGTATGAAAACCAGTACTCTTTATGGAAATAATATCACTCAGTCTGACTTTTTCTCAGGTAGACATATCCTTCATTAAAAGTGGATAAATAACTCCTCCCCGGAATTCATTCAACTGTGTCCGTGAACCGGACTTAGATCCAAGCGCTTACCTCTCTTACGAGTACTTTCAGAGAACATGGCAGTGGCGGTGTTTTTAATCAGCATGAGAAGTCAAAACCTCAGGACAATTCAAATTTTACAACTCTTCTACCATCACACCTACTATGAACTTGAGAAGACGTTGTAGCACAGGAGTCCCAGCGTATTTCCTACTGGATTTGGTGAGACTGGAAAACAGCGAGGCTCCGCTGTTCCAACCCAGTTTTAATTCGGTGGCAGCAGGTCGATCGAGTGCTGAGATTACATACGCTGCAGCTGCACGGAGCTGCTCTGAGATCCACAAGCGGCAGAGAGCACTCGGGCGAGGTCCCTACTCAGCAACTCAGACGATAGGGACCCTCTTGTCAACAATTCCCCGAGCTGCGCATGCGCAGTAAACGGGGCTGAGGTCACAATGCAGGCTGGCTCTCAGGAGACAGCACGGCGTTTGCGCCGTGGGCAGGTAGTTCGCGGTCAGGCGAGCACCCTGGCCATGGCAACTCCTTTTCCCTACGACATGTGAAACAAATTGATTCGTTATTCTTTTTTGACTTAATATGTGTACTCTTTTTTAGTGTGTTTTCCTGAATTACATATATAACACTGGTAGGCCTGTAGAAACCTTCATCCAAAGATTTGTTGAACCCTATACACAAGGTACTTTGGCAAGCACTTTGCACTCCCCAGAATCTCTGAGCTAGCTTCTTTAGTATCCCCATCATCACACAGACAGAGAAACTGACATCCTCACAGCTGCCTTTGCCCAAATTCAGAGAGATGATGGGAACACACCGAGACAGTCTGACTGAACAGACTCTGCTCTTCTTCCCCGTGCTATGGTGACTCAAGAATGGGAACCTAGACCGGTTTGTAATTCTTTTCCTAGTTCCTTTCATAGTGAAAGGATATTGTTCGTTCGGGATTGTCTTTCTTTCTGGGTGGAGGCCTCCATTGCTATGTACGTAACTCCTAGAATCACTCTAGGTCCATTTTACTTACTTTGATCCATTGGGTTCCTGTCTTATTTGCTTCCATACATTGTTTGTTTTCTTCTTTGGTTTCCTCATTGAATCACTGATTATTTACAATTATGAGGTTTAGCTTCTCCTGTTTGTGTTTTCTCTGGTTTTCTTTATGTCATTCATACCTAGTTTCATACACTTTTGGTCGGAAAAGATGCTTAATACAATTCCAGTCTTCTTAAATTTATTGAGACATTTTCCTGTCCTAATTTGTGATCTCTACTGAAGAACATTCCAAGTGTTCCTGAGAAGAATGTGTATCCTGCTGCTTTCGGCTGTCATGTACTGGTATAAATCTTTTAAGTCTCTCTGGACTACTGTGTCATAGAATGCCACAGTTTCCTTATTTATTTTCCCTCTGGGTGATCTAACCATTGATGGAATGAGTGTTAAAAATCTCATAGTATTATTTTCCTGCTATCTACTGCTCCCTTTATTTCTGTAAGTAAGTGCCAAATACGGACATACTTCTGCATAAATTTTTCTTTACCCATTTAAGTCCTCCTGTGTTGCGTGCACAGTCACTTACCCAGTTGTTATTGCCATCTCCTCAGACTGATTCCTTCATATCGCCATAGTGTCCTTGATGTTCCCATCTCTTCGTTTCCTGTCCAGTTTATCTTATATAAGTATTGCGGGTCCTGCTCTTTGCTCTCTTTAACTTGCATAAAGTATCTTTTTCCATCCCTTCACTTTCAGTTTATGTGTGTCCTTAGGTCAAAAATGAGCCTCCCATAGGCAACATAAAGGTGGGTCTCACCTCTTTATCCCTTCAGCCACCCTAATTCTAGTCCGTTTACATTGAAAGCAGTTACTCATGTAGCTTTCAAGAGTGTAAAAGTGAGGCCCAGTGGAAGGCTGAATTCATGAAATTATTTCTCATACCCACTCACAGAGTACTACCTTGTACGGTTAGGGGGGAACAAGATATCCCAAGTGTTCTCCCATGAATCATCGCATCCTTGTTTTATGTAGAATGTTCACCTTTTCATGTGTAGATATCCTATTTGGACCTAAAATTTGACCGGAACAATTTCTACTTACTCCTCGGAAGTCAGACAAGCCATCAAATTCTATTCCCCTGAGTCCCGCTAGAGCATGCTTCCCTCCGCTGGTTCGGTATCTGCTCTAAAGATCAGGTTAGAGTTGAATTTATCTTTTCCACATGTAAGCTAAATCGGTCTGGATAGTCCGGATACATTTAAAGACACTTGATGTGACCATAACGATATCAAAAATAACTAGAAAAAGTAGACAGTTCAGATATTCGTGTTTTCCGGGATTCCCAGACCTCACCTGATGTCTTTAGAGCGTGGCTCATTTTCAGGAAGCATGTCTATGAAAATGAATGTGAAATCCAGAGACCATAAACTGACTCTTTAGCTTTGTTGTTTCCTTATGTATGTGAATATTTATATATATAATAAAGAGTTATTCGTGGTGAGTAAATGAGATGGGAAAAACAACTGACATTTAAAATCCACCTAATGTCTGCTCTATGAAAATTCCAGAATGCATTCCATACCGAGAATTTATGTTAACATTTTTAAAACGTATGAACACCAGTACTCTTTATGGAAATAATATCTCTCAGTCTGACCTTTTCTCAGGTAGACATATCCTTCATTAAAAGTGGATAAATAACTCCTCCCCGGAATTCATTCAACTGTGTCCGTGACCCGGACTTAGATGCGAGCGCTTACCTCTCTTACGAGTACTTTCAGAGAACATGACAGTGGCGGTGTTTTTAATCAGCATGAGAAGTCAAAACCTCAGGACAATTCAAATTTTACAACTCTGCTACCATCACACCTACTATGAACTTGAGAAGACGTTGTAGCACAGGAGTCCCAGCGTATTTCCTACTGGATTTGGTGAGACTGGAAAACAGCGAGGCTCCGCTGTTCCAACCCAGTTTTACTTTGGTGGCAGCAGGTCGATCGAGTGCTGAGATTACATCCGCTGCAGCTGCACGGAGCTGCTCTGAGATCCACAAGCGGCAGAGAGCACTCGGGCGAGGTCCCTACTCAGCAACTCAGACGATAGGGACCCTCTTGTCAACAACTCCCCGAGCTGCGCATGCGCAGTAAACGGGGCTGAGGTCACAATGCAGGCTGGCTCTCAGGAGACGGCACGGCGTTTGCGCCGTGGGCAGGGAGTTCGCGGTCAGGCGAGCACCCTGGCCATGGCAACTCCTTTTCCCTACGACATGTGAAACAAATTGATTCGTTATTCTTTTTTGACTTAATATGTGTACTCTTTTTTAGTGTGTTTTCCTGAATTACATATATAACACTGGTAGGCCTGTAGAAACCTTCATCCAAAGATTTGTTGAACCCTATACACAAGGTACTTTGGCAAGCACTTTGCACTCCCCAGAATCTCTGAGCTAGCTTCTTTAGTATCCCCATCATCACACAGACAGAGAAACTGACAGCCTCACAGCTGCCTTTGCCCAAATTCAGAGAGATGATGGGAACACACCGAGACAGTCTGACTGAACAGACTCTGCTCTTCTTCCCCGTGCTATGGTGACTCAAGAATGGGAACCTAGACCGGTTTGTACTTCTTTTCCTAGTTCCTTTCATAGTGAAAGGATATTGTTCGTTCGGGATTGTCTTTCTTTCTGGATGGAGGCCTCCATTGCTATGTACGTAACTCCTAGAATCACTCTAGGTCCATTTTACATACTTTGATCCATTGGGTTCCTGTCTTATTTGCTTCCATACATTGTTTGTTTTCTTCTTTGGTTTCCTCATTGAATCACTGATTATTTACAATTATGTGGTTTAGCTTCTCCTGTTTGTGTTTTCTCTGGTTTTCTTTATGTCATTCATTCCTAGTTTCATACACTTTTGGTCGGAAAAGATGCTTAATACAATTCCAGTCTTCTTAAATTTATTGAGACATTTTCCTGTCCTAATTTGTGATCTCTACTGAAGAACATTCCAAGTGTTCCTGAGAAGAATGTGTATCCTGCTGCTTTCGGCTGTCATGTTCTGTTATAAATCTTTTAAGTCTCTCTGGACTACTGTGTCACAGAATGCCACAGTTTCCTTATTTA
This sequence comes from Manis pentadactyla, assembly GCF_030020395.1. Classification (NCBI taxonomy): domain Eukaryota; kingdom Metazoa; phylum Chordata; class Mammalia; order Pholidota; family Manidae; genus Manis; species Manis pentadactyla. The sequence goes on from NC_080019.1 coordinate 31,913,129, forward strand.
TTTTCCCTCTGGGTGATCTAACCATTGATGGAATGAGTGTTAAAAATCTCATAGTATTATTTTCCTGCTATCTACTGCTCCCTTTAGTTCTGTAAGTAAGTGCCAAATACGGACATACTTCTGCATGAATTTTTCTTTACCCATTTAAGTCCTCCTGTGTTGCGTGCACAGTCACTTACCCAGTTGTTATTGCCATCTCCTCGAACTGATTCCTTCATATCGTCATAGTGTCCTTGATGTTCCCATCACTTCGTTTCCTGTCCAGTTTGTCTTATATAAGTACTGCGGGTCCTGCTCTTTGCTCTCTTTAACTTGCATAAAGTATCTTTTTCCATCCCTTCACTTTCAGTTTATGTGTGTCCTTAGGTCAAAAATGAGCCTCCCATAGGCAACATAAAGGTGGGTCTCACCTCTTTATCCCTTCAGCCACCCTAATTCTAGTCCGTTTACATTCAAAGCAGTTACTCATGTAGCTTTCAAGAGTGTAAAAGTGAGGCCCAGTGGAAGGCTGAATTCATGAAATTATTTCTCATACCCACTCACAGAGTACTACCTTGTACGGTTAGGGGGGAACAAGATATCCCAAGTGTTCTCCCATGAATCATCGCATCCTTGTTTTATGTAGAATGTTCACCTTTTCATGTGTAGATATCCTATTTTGTCATAAAATTTGACCAGAACAATTTCTACTTACTCCTCGGAAGTCAGACAAGCCATCAAATTCCATTCCTCTGAGTCCCGCTAGAGCATGCTTCCCTCCGCTTGTTCGGTATCTGCTTTAAAGATCAGGTTACAGTTGAATTTATCTTTTCCACATGTAAGCTAAATCGGTCTGGATAGTCCGGATACATTTAAAGACACTTGATGTGACCATAACGATATCAAAAATAACTAGAAAAAGTAGACAGTTCAGACATTCGTGTTTTCCGGGATTCCCAGACCTCACCTGATGTCTTTAGAGCGTGGCTCATTTTCAGGAAGCATGTCTATGAAAATGAATGTGAAATCCAGAGACCATAAACTGACTCTTTAGCTTTGTTGTTTCCTTATGTATGTGAATATTTATATATATAATAAAGAGTTATTCGGGGTGCGTAAATGAGATGGGAAAAACAACTGACATTTAAAATCCACCTAATGTCTGCTCTATGAAAATTCCAGAATGCATTCCATACCGAGAATTTATGTTAACATTTTTAAAACGTATGAAAACCAGTACTCTTTATGGAAATAATATCACTCAGTCTGACTTTTTCTCAGGTAGACATATCCTTCATTAAAAGTGGATAAATAACTCCTCCCCGGAATTCATTCAACTGTGTCCGTGAACCGGACTTAGATCCAAGCGCTTACCTCTCTTACGAGTACTTTCAGAGAACATGGCAGTGGCGGTGTTTTTAATCAGCATGAGAAGTCAAAACCTCAGGACAATTCAAATTTTACAACTCTTCTACCATCACACCTACTATGAACTTGAGAAGACGTTGTAGCACAGGAGTCCCAGCGTATTTCCTACTGGATTTGGTGAGACTGGAAAACAGCGAGGCTCCGCTGTTCCAACCCAGTTTTACTTCGGTGGCAGCAGGTCGATCGAGTGCTGAGATTACATACGCTGCAGCTGCACGGAGCTGCTCTGAGATCCACAAGCGGCAGAGAGCACTCGGGCGAGGTCCCTACTCAGCAACTCAGACGATAGGGACCCTCTTGTCAACAATTCCCCGAGCTGCGCATGTGCAGTAAACGGGGCTGAGGTCACAATGCAGGCTGGCTCTCAGGAGACAGCACGGCGTTTGCGCCGTGGGCAGGGAGTTCGCGGTCAGGCGAGCACCCTGGCCATGGCAACTCCTTTTCCCTACGACATGTGAAACAAATTGATTCGTTATTCTTTTTTGACTTAATATGTGTACTCTTTTTTAGTGTGTTTTCCTGAATTACATATATAACACTGGTAGGCCTGTAGAAACCTTCATCCAAAGATTTGTTGAACCCTATACACAAGGTACTTTGGCAAGCACTTTGCACTCCCCAGAATCTCTGAGCTAGCTTCTTTAGTATCCCCATCATCACACAGACAGAGAAACTGACAGCCTCACAGCTGCCTTTGCCCAAATTCAGAGAGATGATGGGAACACACCGAGACAGTCTGACTGAACAGACTCTGCTCTTCTTCCCCGTGCTATGGTGACTCAAGAATGGGAACCTAGACCGGTTTGTACTTCTTTTCCTAGTTCCTTTCATAGTGAAAGGATATTGTTCGTTCGGGATTGTCTTTCTTTCTGGGTGGAGGCCTCCATTGCTATGTACGTAACTCCTAGAATCACTCTAGGTCCATTTTACTTACTTTGATCCATTGGGTTCCTGTCTTATTTGCTTCCATACATTGTTTGTTTTCTTCTTTGGTTTCCTCATTGAATCACTGATTATTTACAATTATGAGGTTTAGCTTCTCCTGTTTGTGTTTTCTCTGGTTTTCTTTATGTCATTCATACCTAGTTTCATACACTTTTGGTCGGAAAAGATGCTTAATACAATTCCAGTCTTCTTAAATTTATTGAGACATTTTCCTGTCCTAATTTGTGATCTCTACTGAAGAACATTCCAAGTGTTCCTGAGAAGAATGTGTATCCTGCTGCTTTCGGCTGTCATGTACTGGTATAAATCTTTTAAGTCTCTCTGGACTACTGTGTCATAGAATGCCACAGTTTCCTTATTTATTTTCCCTCTGGGTGATCTAACCATTGATGGAATGAGTGTTAAAAATCTCATAGTATTATTTTCCTGCTATCTACTGCTCCCTTTAGTTCTGTAAGTAAGTGCCAAATACGGACATACTTCTGCATAAATTTTTCTTTACCCATTTAAGTCCTCCTGTGTTGCGTGCACAGTCACTTACCCAGTTGTTATTGCCATCTCCTCAGACTGATTCCTTCATATCGCCATAGTGTCCTTGATGTTCCCATCTCTTCGTTTCCTGTCCAGTTTATCTTATATAAGTATTGCGGGTCCTGCTCTTTGCTCTCTTTAACTTGCATAAAGTATCTTTTTCCATCCCTTCACTTTCAGTTTATGTGTGTCCTTAGGTCAAAAATGAGCCTCCCATAGGCAACATAAAGGTGGGTCTCACCTCTTTATCCCTTCAGCCACCCTAATTCTAGTCCGTTTACATTGAAAGCAGTTACTCATGTAGCTTTCAAGAGTGTAAAAGTGAGGCCCAGTGGAAGGCTGAATTCATGAAATTATTTCTCATACCCACTCACAGAGTACTACCTTGTACGGTTAGGGGGGAACAAGATATCCCAAGTGTTCTCCCATGAATCATCGCATCCTTGTTTTATGTAGAATGTTCACCTTTTCATGTGTAGATATCCTATTTGGACCTAAAATTTGACCGGAACAATTTCTACTTACTCCTCGGAAGTCAGACAAGCCATCAAATTCTATTCCCCTGAGTCCCGCTAGAGCATGCTTCCCTCCGCTGGTTCGGTATCTGCTCTAAAGATCAGGTTAGAGTTGAATTTATCTTTTCCACATGTAAGCTAAATCGGTCTGGATAGTCCGGATACATTTAAAGACACTTGATGTGACCATAACGATATCAAAAATAACTAGAAAAAGTAGACAGTTCAGATATTCGTGTTTTCCGGGATTCCCAGACCTCACCTGATGTCTTTCGAGCGTGGCTCATTTTCAGGAAGCATGTCTATGAAAATGAATGTGAAATCCAGAGACCATAAACTGACTCTTTAGCTTTGTTGTTTCCTTATGTATGTGAATATTTATATATATAATAAAGAGTTATTCGTGGTGAGTAAATGAGATGGGAAAAACAACTGACATTTAAAATCCACCTAATGTCTGCTCTATGAAAATTCCAGAATGCATTCCATACCGAGAATTTATGTTAACATTTTTAAAACGTATGAACACCAGTACTCTTTATGGAAATAATATCTCTCAGTCTGACCTTTTCTCAGGTAGACATATCCTTCATTAAAAGTGGATAAATACCTCCTCCCCGGAATTCATTCAACTGTGTCCGTGACCCGGACTTAGATGCGAGCGCTTACCTCTCTTACGAGTACTTTCAGAGAACATGGCAGTGGCGGTGTTTTTAATCAGCATGAGAAGTCAAAACCTCAGGACAATTCAAATTTTACAACTCTGCTACCATCACACCTACTATGAACTTGAGAAGACGTTGTAGCACAGGAGTCCCAGCGTATTTCCTACTGGATTTGGTGAGACTGGAAAACAGCGAGGCTCCGCTGTTCCAACCCAGTTTTACTTTGGTGGCAGCAGGTCGATCGAGTGCTGAGATTACATCCGCTGCAGCTGCACGGAGCTGCTCTGAGATCCACAAGCGGCAGAGAGCACTCGGGCGAGGTCCCTACTCAGCAACTCAGACGATAGGGACCCTCTTGTCAACAACTCCCCGAGCTGCGCATGCGCAGTAAACGGGGCTGAGGTCACAATGCAGGCTGGCTCTCAGGAGACGGCACGGCGTTTGCGCCGTGGGCAGGGAGTTCGCGGTCAGGCGAGCACCCTGGCCATGGCAACTCCTTTTCCCTACGACATGTGAAACAAATTGATTCGTTATTCTTTTTTGACTTAATATGTGTACTCTTTTTTAGTGTGTTTTCCTGAATTACATATATAACACTGGTAGGCCTGTAGAAACCTTCATCCAAAGATTTGTTGAACCCTATACACAAGGTACTTTGGCAAGCACTTTGCACTCCCCAGAATCTCTGAGCTAGCTTCTTTAGTATCCCCATCATCACACAGACAGAAAAACTGACAGCCTCACAGCTGCCTTTGCCCAAATTCAGAGAGATGATGGGAACACACCGAGACAGTCTGACTGAACAGACTCTGCTCTTCTTCCCCGTGCTATGGTGACTCAAGAATGGGAACCTAGACCGGTTTGTACTTCTTTTCCTAGTTCCTTTCATAGTGAAAGGATATTGTTCGTTCGGGATTGTCTTTCTTTCTGGGTGGAGGCCTCCATTGCTATGTACGTAACTCCTAGAATCACTCTAGGTCCATTTTACTTACTTTGATCCATTGGGTTCCTGTCTTATTTGCTTCCATACATTGTTTGTTTTCTTCTTTGGTTTCCTCATTGAATCACTGATTATTTACAATTATGTGGTTTAGCTTCTCCTGTTTGTGTTTTCTCTGGTTTTCTTTATGTCATTCATTCCTAGTTTCATACACTTTTGGTCGGAAAAGATGCTTAATACAATTCCAGTCTTCTTAAATTTATTGAGACATTTTCCTGTCCTAATTTGTGATCTCTACTGAAGAACATTCCAAGTGTTCCTGAGAAGAATGTGTATCCTGCTGCTTTCGGCTGTCATGTTCTGTTATAAATCTTTTAAGTCTCTCTGGACTACTGTGTCACAGAATGCCACAGTTTCCTTATTTATTTTCCCTCTGGGTGATCTAACCATTGATGGAATGAGTGTTAAAAATCTCATAGTATTATTTTCCTGCTATCTACTGCTCCCTTTAGTTCTGTAAGTAAGTGCCAAATACGGACATACTTCTGCATGAATTTTTCTTTACCCATTTAAGTCCTCCTGTGTTGCGTGCACAGTCACTTACCCAGTTGTTATTGCCATCTCCTCGGACTGATTCCTTCATATCGTCATAGTGTCCTTGATGTTCCCATCACTTCGTTTCCTGTCCAGTTTGTCTTATATAAGTACTGCGGGTCCTGCTCTTTGCTCTCTTTAACTTGCATAAAGTATCTTTTTCCATCCCTTCACTTTCAGTTTATGTGTGTCCTTAGGTCAAAAATGAGCCTCCCATAGGCAACATAAAGGTGGGTCTCACCTCTTTATCCCTTCAGCCACCCTAATTCTAGTCCGTTTACATTGAAAGCAGTTACTCATGTAGCTTTCAAGAGTGTAAAAGTGAGGCCCAGTGGAAGGCTGAATTCATGAAATTATTTCTCATACCCACTCACAGAGTACTACCTTGTACGGTTAGGGGGGAACAAGATATCCCAAGTGTTCTCCCATGAATCATCGCATCCTTGTTTTATGTAGAATGTTCACCTTTTCATGTGTAGATATCCTATTTTGTCATAAAATTTGACCAGAACAATTTCTACTTACTCCTCGGAAGTCAGACAAGCCATCAAATTCCATTCCTCTGAGTCCCGCTAGAGCATGCTTCCCTCCGCTTGTTCGGTATCTGCTTTAAAGATCAGGTTACAGTTGAATTTATCTTTTCCACATGTAAGCTAAATCGGTCTGGATAGTCCGGATACATTTAAAGACACTTGATGTGACCATAACGATATCAAAAATAACTAGAAAAAGTAGACAGTTCAGACATTCGTGTTTTCCGGGATTCCCAGACCTCACCTGATGTCTTTAGAGCGTGGCTCATTTTCAGGAAGCATGTCTATGAAAATGAATGTGAAATCCAGAGACCATAAACTGACTCTTTAGCTTTGTTGTTTCCTTATGTATGTGAATATTTATATATATAATAAAGAGTTATTCGTGGTGCGTAAATGAGATGGGAAAAACAACTGACATTTAAAATCCACCTAATGTCTGCTCTATGAAAATTCCAGAATGCATTCCATACCGAGAATTTATGTTAACATTTTTAAAACGTATGAAAACCAGTACTCTTTATGGAAATAATATCACTCAGTCTGACTTTTTCTCAGGTAGACATATCCTTCATTAAAAGTGGATAAATAACTCCTCCCCGGAATTCATTCAACTGTGTCCGTGAACCGGACTTAGATGCAAGCACTTACCTCTCTTACGAGTACTTTCAGAGAACATGGCAGTGGCGGTGTTTTTAATCAGCATGAGAAGTCAAAACCTCAGGACAATTCAAATTTTACAACTCTTCTACCATCACACCTACTATGAACTTGAGAAGACGTTGTAGCACAGGAGTCCCAGCGTATTTCCTACTGGATTTGGTGAGACTGGAAAACAGCGAGGCTCCGCTGTTCCAACCCAGTTTTACTTTGGTGGCAGCAGGTCGATCGAGTGCTGAGATTACATCCGCTGCAGCTGCACGGAGCTGCTCTGAGATCCACAAGCGGCAGAGAGCACTCGGGCGAGGTCCCTACTCAGCAACTCAGACGATAGGGACCCTCTTGTCAACAACTCCCCGAGCTGCGCATGCGCAGTAAACGGGGCTGAGGTCACAATGCAGGCTGGCTCTCAGGAGACGGCACGGCGTTTGCGCCGTGGGCAGGGAGTTCGCGGTCAGGCGAGCACCCTGGCCATGGCAACTCCTTTTCCCTACGACATGTGAAACAAATTGATTCGTTATTCTTTTTTGACTTAATATGTGTACTCTTTTTTAGTGTGTTTTCCTGAATTACATATATAACACTGGTAGGCCTGTAGAAACCTTCATCCAAAGATTTGTTGAACCCTATACACAAGGTACTTTGGCAAGCACTTTGCACTCCCCAGAATCTCTGAGCTAGCTTCTTTAGTATCCCCATCATCACACAGACAGAGAAACTGACAGCCTCACAGCTGCCTTTGCCCAAATTCAGAGAGATGATGGGAACACACCGAGACAGTCTGACTGAACAGACTCTGCTCTTCTTCCCCGTGCTATGGTGACTCAAGAATGGGAACCTAGACCGGTTTGTACTTCTTTTCCTAGTTCCTTTCATAGTGAAAGGATATTGTTCGTTCGGGATTGTCTTTCTTTCTGGATGGAGGCCTCCATTGCTATGTACGTAACTCCTAGAATCACTCTAGGTCCATTTTACATACTTTGATCCATTGGGTTCCTGTCTTATTTGCTTCCATACATTGTTTGTTTTCTTCTTTGGTTTCCTCATTGAATCACTGATTATTTACAATTATGTGGTTTAGCTTCTCCTGTTTGTGTTTTCTCTGGTTTTCTTTATGTCATTCATTCCTAGTTTCATACACTTTTGGTCGGAAAAGATGCTTAATACAATTCCAGTCTTCTTAAATTTATTGAGACATTTTCCTGTCCTAATTTGTGATCTCTACTGAAGAACATTCCAAGTGTTCCTGAGAAGAATGTGTATCCTGCTGCTTTCGGCTGTCATGTTCTGTTATAAATCTTTTAAGTCTCTCTGGACTACTGTGTCACAGAATGCCACAGTTTCCTTATTTATTTTCCCTCTGGGTGATCTAACCATTGATGGAATGAGTGTTAAAAATCTCATAGTATTATTTTCCTGCTATCTACTGCTCCCTTTAGTTCTGTAAGTAAGTGCCAAATACGGACATACTTCTGCATGAATTTTTCTTTACCCATTTAAGTCCTCCTGTGTTGCGTGCACAGTCACTTACCCAGTTGTTATTGCCATCTCCTCGAACTGATTCCTTCATATCGTCATAGTGTCCTTGATGTTCCCATCACTTCGTTTCCTGTCCAGTTTGTCTTATATAAGTACTGCGGGTCCTGCTCTTTGCTCTCTTTAACTTGCATAAAGTATCTTTTTCCATCCCTTCACTTTCAGTTTATGTGTGTCCTTAGGTCAAAAATGAGCCTCCCATAGGCAACATAAAGGTGGGTCTCACCTCTTTATCCCTTCAGCCACCCTAATTCTAGTCCGTTTACATTCAAAGCAGTTACTCATGTAGCTTTCAAGAGTGTAAAAGTGAGGCCCAGTGGAAGGCTGAATTCATGAAATTATTTCTCATACCCACTCACAGAGTACTACCTTGTACGGTTAGGGGGGAACAAGATATCCCAAGTGTTCTCCCATGAATCATCGCATCCTTGTTTTATGTAGAATGTTCACCTTTTCATGTGTAGATATCCTATTTTGTCATAAAATTTGACCAGAACAATTTCTACTTACTCCTCGGAAGTCAGACAAGCCATCAAATTCCATTCCTCTGAGTCCCGCTAGAGCATGCTTCCCTCCGCTTGTTCGGTATCTGCTTTAAAGATCAGGTTACAGTTGAATTTATCTTTTCCACATGTAAGCTAAATCGGTCTGGATAGTCCGGATACATTTAAAGACACTTGATGTGACCATAACGATATCAAAAATAACTAGAAAAAGTAGACAGTTCAGACATTCGTGTTTTCCGGGATTCCCAGACCTCACCTGATGTCTTTAGAGCGTGGCTCATTTTCAGGAAGCATGTCTATGAAAATGAATGTGAAATCCAGAGACCATAAACTGACTCTTTAGCTTTGTTGTTTCCTTATGTATGTGAATATTTATATATATAATAAAGAGTTATTCGTGGTGCGTAAATGAGATGGGAAAAACAACTGACATTTAAAATCCACCTAATGTCTGCTCTATGAAAATTCCAGAATGCATTCCATACCGAGAATTTATGTTAACATTTTTAAAACGTATGAAAACCAGTACTCTTTATGGAAATAATATCACTCAGTCTGACTTTTTCTCAGGTAGACATATCCTTCATTAAAAGTGGATAAATAACTCCTCCCCGGAATTCATTCAACTGTGTCCGTGAACCGGACTTAGATCCAAGCGCTTACCTCTCTTACGAGTACTTTCAGAGAACATGGCAGTGGCGGTGTTTTTAATCAGCATGAGAAGTCAAAACCTCAGGACAATTCAAATTTTACAACTCTTCTACCATCACACCTACTATGAACTTGAGAAGACGTTGTAGCACAGGAGTCCCAGCGTATTTCCTACTGGATTTGGTGAGACTGGAAAACAGCGAGGCTCCGCTGTTCCAACCCAGTTTTACTTCGGTGGCAGCAGGTCGATCGAGTGCTGAGATTACATACGCTGCAGCTGCACGGAGCTGCTCTGAGATCCACAAGCGGCAGAGAGCACTCGGGCGAGGTCCCTACTCAGCAACTCAGACGATAGGGACCCTCTTGTCAACAATTCCCCGAGCTGCGCATGCGCAGTAAACGGGGCTGAGGTCACAATGCAGGCTGGCTCTCAGGAGACAGCACGGCGTTTGCGCCGTGGGCAGGTAGTTCGCGGTCAGGCGAGCACCCTGGCCATGGCAACTCCTTTTCCCTACGACATGTGAAACAAATTGATTCGTTATTCTTTTTTGACTTAATATGTGTACTCTTTTTTAGTGTGTTTTCCTGAATTACATATATAACACTGGTAGGCCTGTAGAAACCTTCATCCAAAGATTTGTTGAACCCTATACACAAGGTACTTTGGCAAGCACTTTGCACTCCCCAGAATCTCTGAGCTAGCTTCTTTAGTATCCCCATCATCACACAGACAGAGAAACTGACATCCTCACAGCTGCCTTTGCCCAAATTCAGAGAGATGATGGGAACACACCGAGACAGTCTGACTGAACAGACTCTGCTCTTCTTCCCCGTGCTATGGTGACTCAAGAATGGGAACCTAGACCGGTTTGTAATTCTTTTCCTAGTTCCTTTCATAGTGAAAGGATATTGTTCGTTCGGGATTGTCTTTCTTTCTGGGTGGAGGCCTCCATTGCTATGTACGTAACTCCTAGAATCACTCTAGGTCCATTTTACTTACTTTGATCCATTGGGTTCCTGTCTTATTTGCTTCCATACATTGTTTGTTTTCTTCTTTGGTTTCCTCATTGAATCACTGATTATTTACAATTATGAGGTTTAGCTTCTCCTGTTTGTGTTTTCTCTGGTTTTCTTTATGTCATTCATACCTAGTTTCATACACTTTTGGTCGGAAAAGATGCTTAATACAATTCCAGTCTTCTTAAATTTATTGAGACATTTTCCTGTCCTAATTTGTGATCTCTACTGAAGAACATTCCAAGTGTTCCTGAGAAGAATGTGTATCCTGCTGCTTTCGGCTGTCATGTACTGGTATAAATCTTTTAAGTCTCTCTGGACTACTGTGTCATAGAATGCCACAGTTTCCTTATTTATTTTCCCTCTGGGTGATCTAACCATTGATGGAATGAGTGTTAAAAATCTCATAGTATTATTTTCCTGCTATCTACTGCTCCCTTTATTTCTGTAAGTAAGTGCCAAATACGGACATACTTCTGCATAAATTTTTCTTTACCCATTTAAGTCCTCCTGTGTTGCGTGCACAGTCACTTACCCAGTTGTTATTGCCATCTCCTCAGACTGATTCCTTCATATCGCCATAGTGTCCTTGATGTTCCCATCTCTTCGTTTCCTGTCCAGTTTATCTTATATAAGTATTGCGGGTCCTGCTCTTTGCTCTCTTTAACTTGCATAAAGTATCTTTTTCCATCCCTTCACTTTCAGTTTATGTGTGTCCTTAGGTCAAAAATGAGCCTCCCATAGGCAACATAAAGGTGGGTCTCACCTCTTTATCCCTTCAGCCACCCTAATTCTAGTCCGTTTACATTGAAAGCAGTTACTCATGTAGCTTTCAAGAGTGTAAAAGTGAGGCCCAGTGGAAGGCTGAATTCATGAAATTATTTCTCATACCCACTCACAGAGTACTACCTTGTACGGTTAGGGGGGAACAAGATATCCCAAGTGTTCTCCCATGAATCATCGCATCCTTGTTTTATGTAGAATGTTCACCTTTTCATGTGTAGATATCCTATTTGGACCTAAAATTTGACCGGAACAATTTCTACTTACTCCTCGGAAGTCAGACAAGCCATCAAATTCTATTCCCCTGAGTCCCGCTAGAGCATGCTTCCCTCCGCTGGTTCGGTATCTGCTCTAAAGATCAGGTTAGAGTTGAATTTATCTTTTCCACATGTAAGCTAAATCGGTCTGGATAGTCCGGATACATTTAAAGACACTTGATGTGACCATAACGATATCAAAAATAACTAGAAAAAGTAGACAGTTCAGATATTCGTGTTTTCCGGGATTCCCAGACCTCACCTGATGTCTTTAGAGCGTGGCTCATTTTCAGGAAGCATGTCTATGAAAATGAATGTGAAATCCAGAGACCATAAACTGACTCTTTAGCTTTGTTGTTTCCTTATGTATGTGAATATTTATATATATAATAAAGAGTTATTCGTGGTGAGTAAATGAGATGGGAAAAACAACTGACATTTAAAATCCACCTAATGTCTGCTCTATGAAAATTCCAGAATGCATTCCATACCGAGAATTTATGTTAACATTTTTAAAACGTATGAACACCAGTACTCTTTATGGAAATAATATCTCTCAGTCTGACCTTTTCTCAGGTAGACATATCCTTCATTAAAAGTGGATAAATAACTCCTCCCCGGAATTCATTCAACTGTGTCCGTGACCCGGACTTAGATGCGAGCGCTTACCTCTCTTACGAGTACTTTCAGAGAACATGACAGTGGCGGTGTTTTTAATCAGCATGAGAAGTCAAAACCTCAGGACAATTCAAATTTTACAACTCTGCTACCATCACACCTACTATGAACTTGAGAAGACGTTGTAGCACAGGAGTCCCAGCGTATTTCCTACTGGATTTGGTGAGACTGGAAAACAGCGAGGCTCCGCTGTTCCAACCCAGTTTTACTTTGGTGGCAGCAGGTCGATCGAGTGCTGAGATTACATCCGCTGCAGCTGCACGGAGCTGCTCTGAGATCCACAAGCGGCAGAGAGCACTCGGGCGAGGTCCCTACTCAGCAACTCAGACGATAGGGACCCTCTTGTCAACAACTCCCCGAGCTGCGCATGCGCAGTAAACGGGGCTGAGGTCACAATGCAGGCTGGCTCTCAGGAGACGGCACGGCGTTTGCGCCGTGGGCAGGGAGTTCGCGGTCAGGCGAGCACCCTGGCCATGGCAACTCCTTTTCCCTACGACATGTGAAACAAATTGATTCGTTATTCTTTTTTGACTTAATATGTGTACTCTTTTTTAGTGTGTTTTCCTGAATTACATATATAACACTGGTAGGCCTGTAGAAACCTTCATCCAAAGATTTGTTGAACCCTATACACAAGGTACTTTGGCAAGCACTTTGCACTCCCCAGAATCTCTGAGCTAGCTTCTTTAGTATCCCCATCATCACACAGACAGAGAAACTGACAGCCTCACAGCTGCCTTTGCCCAAATTCAGAGAGATGATGGGAACACACCGAGACAGTCTGACTGAACAGACTCTGCTCTTCTTCCCCGTGCTATGGTGACTCAAGAATGGGAACCTAGACCGGTTTGTACTTCTTTTCCTAGTTCCTTTCATAGTGAAAGGATATTGTTCGTTCGGGATTGTCTTTCTTTCTGGATGGAGGCCTCCATTGCTATGTACGTAACTCCTAGAATCACTCTAGGTCCATTTTACATACTTTGATCCATTGGGTTCCTGTCTTATTTGCTTCCATACATTGTTTGTTTTCTTCTTTGGTTTCCTCATTGAATCACTGATTATTTACAATTATGTGGTTTAGCTTCTCCTGTTTGTGTTTTCTCTGGTTTTCTTTATGTCATTCATTCCTAGTTTCATACACTTTTGGTCGGAAAAGATGCTTAATACAATTCCAGTCTTCTTAAATTTATTGAGACATTTTCCTGTCCTAATTTGTGATCTCTACTGAAGAACATTCCAAGTGTTCCTGAGAAGAATGTGTATCCTGCTGCTTTCGGCTGTCATGTTCTGTTATAAATCTTTTAAGTCTCTCTGGACTACTGTGTCACAGAATGCCACAGTTTCCTTATTTATTTTCCCTCTGGGTGATCTAACCATTGATGGAATGAGTGTTAAAAATCTCATAGTATTATTTTCCTGCTATCTACTGCTCCCTTTAGTTCTGTAAGTAAGTGCCAAATACGGACATACTTCTGCATGAATTTTTCTTTACCCATTTAAGTCCTCCTGTGTTGCGTGCACAGTCACTTACCCAGTTGTTATTGCCATTTCCTCGGACTGATTCCTTCATATCGTCATAGTGTCCTTGATGTTCCCATCACTTCGTTTCCTGTCCAGTTTGTCTTATATAAGTACTGCGGGTCCTGCTCTTTGCTCTCTTTAACTTGCATAAAGTATCTTTTTCCATCCCTTCACTTTCAGTTTATGTGTGTCCTTAGGTCAAAAATGAGCCTCCCATAGGCAACATAAAGGTGGGTCTCACCTCTTTATCCCTTCAGCCACCCTAATTCTAGTCCGTTTACATTGAAAGCAGTTACTCATGTAGCTTTCAAGAGTGTAAAAGTGAGGCCCAGTGGAAGGCTGAATTCATGAAATTATTTCTCATACCCACTCACAGAGTACTACCTTGTACGGTTAGGGGGGAACAAGATATCCCAAGTGTTCTCCCATGAATCATCGCATCCTTGTTTTATGTAGAATGTTCACCTTTTCATGTGTAGATATCCTATTTTGTCATAAAATTTGACCAGAACAATTTCTACTTACTCCTCGGAAGTCAGACAAGCCATCAAATTCCATTCCTCTGAGTCCCGCTAGAGCATGCTTCCCTCCGCTTGTTCGGTATCTGCTTTAAAGATCAGGTTACAGTTGAATTTATCTTTTCCACATGTAAGCTAAATCGGTCTGGATAGTCCGGATACATTTAAAGACACTTGATGTGACCATAACGATATCAAAAATAACTAGAAAAAGTAGACAGTTCAGACATTCGTGTTTTCCGGGATTCCCAGACCTCACCTGATGTCTTTAGAGCGTGGCTCATTTTCAGGAAGCATGTCTATGAAAATGAATGTGAAATCCAGAGACCATAAACTGACTCTTTAGCTTTGTTGTTTCCTTATGTATGTGAATATTTATATATATAATAAAGAGTTATTCGGGGTGCGTAAATGAGATGGGAAAAACAACTGACATTTAAAATCCACCTAATGTCTGCTCTATGAAAATTCCAGAATGCATTCCATACCGAGAATTTATGTTAACATTTTTAAAACGTATGAAAACCAGTACTCTTTATGGAAATAATATCACTCAGTCTGACTTTTTCTCAGGTAGACATATCCTTCATTAAAAGTGGATAAATAACTCCTCCCCGGAATTCATTCAACTGTGTCCGTGAACCGGACTTAGATCCAAGCGCTTACCTCTCTTACGAGTACTTTCAGAGAACATGGCAGTGGCGGTGTTTTTAATCAGCATGAGAAGTCAAAACCTCAGGACAATTCAAATTTTACAACTCTTCTACCATCACACCTACTATGAACTTGAGAAGACGTTGTAGCACAGGAGTCCCAGCGTATTTCCTACTGGATTTGGTGAGACTGGAAAACAGCGAGGCTCCGCTGTTCCAACCCAGTTTTACTTCGGTGGCAGCAGGTCGATCGAGTGCTGAGATTACATACGCTGCAGCTGCACGGAGCTGCTCTGAGATCCACAAGCGGCAGAGAGCACTCGGGCGAGGTCCCTACTCAGCAACTCAGACGATAGGGACCCTCTTGTCAACAATTCCCCGAGCTGCGCATGTGCAGTAAACGGGGCTGAGGTCACAATGCAGGCTGGCTCTCAGGAGACAGCACGGCGTTTGCGCCGTGGGCAGGGAGTTCGCGGTCAGGCGAGCACCCTGGCCATGGCAACTCCTTTTCCCTACGACATGTGAAACAAATTGATTCGTTATTCTTTTTTGACTTAATATGTGTACTCTTTTTTAGTGTGTTTTCCTGAATTACATATATAACACTGGTAGGCCTGTAGAAACCTTCATCCAAAGATTTGTTGAACCCTATACACAAGGTACTTTGGCAAGCACTTTGCACTCCCCAGAATCTCTGAGCTAGCTTCTTTAGTATCCCCATCATCACACAGACAGAGAAACTGACAGCCTCACAGCTGCCTTTGCCCAAATTCAGAGAGATGATGGGAACACACCGAGACAGTCTGACTGAACAGACTCTGCTCTTCTTCCCCGTGCTATGGTGACTCAAGAATGGGAACCTAGACCGGTTTGTACTTCTTTTCCTAGTTCCTTTCATAGTGAAAGGATATTGTTCGTTCGGGATTGTCTTTCTTTCTGGGTGGAGGCCTCCATTGCTATGTACGTAACTCCTAGAATCACTCTAGGTCCATTTTACTTACTTTGATCCATTGGGTTCCTGTCTTATTTGCTTCCATACATTGTTTGTTTTCTTCTTTGGTTTCCTCATTGAATCACTGATTATTTACAATTATGAGGTTTAGCTTCTCCTGTTTGTGTTTTCTCTGGTTTTCTTTATGTCATTCATACCTAGTTTCATACACTTTTGGTCGGAAAAGATGCTTAATACAATTCCAGTCTTCTTAAATTTATTGAGACATTTTCCTTTCCTAATTTGTGATCTCTACTGAAGAACATTCCAAGTGTTCCTGAGAAGAATGTGTATCCTGCTGCTTTCGGCTGTCATGTACTGGTATAAATCTTTTAAGTCTCTCTGGACTACTGTGTCATAGAATGCCACAGTTTCCTTATTTATTTTCCCTCTGGGTGATCTAACCATTGATGGAATGAGTGTTAAAAATCTCATAGTATTATTTTCCTGCTATCTACTGCTCCCTTTAGTTCTGTAAGTAAGTGCCAAATACGGACATACTTCTGCATAAATTTTTCTTTACCCATTTAAGTCCTCCTGTGTTGCGTGCACAGTCACTTACCCAGTTGTTATTGCCATCTCCTCAGACTGATTCCTTCATATCGCCATAGTGTCCTTGATGTTCCCATCTCTTCGTTTCCTGTCCAGTTTATCTTATATAAGTATTGCGGGTCCTGCTCTTTGCTCTCTTTAACTTGCATAAAGTATCTTTTTCCATCCCTTCACTTTCAGTTTATGTGTGTCCTTAGGTCAAAAATGAGCCTCCCATAGGCAACATAAAGGTGGGTCTCACCTCTTTATCCCTTCAGCCACCCTAATTCTAGTCCGTTTACATTGAAAGCAGTTACTCATGTAGCTTTCAAGAGTGTAAAAGTGAGGCCCAGTGGAAGGCTGAATTCATGAAATTATTTCTCATACCCACTCACAGAGTACTACCTTGTACGGTTAGGGGGGAACAAGATATCCCAAGTGTTCTCCCATGAATCATCGCATCCTTGTTTTATGTAGAATGTTCACCTTTTCATGTGTAGATATCCTATTTGGACCTAAAATTTGACCGGAACAATTTCTACTTACTCCTCGGAAGTCAGACAAGCCATCAAATTCTATTCCCCTGAGTCCCGCTAGAGCATGCTTCCCTCCGCTGGTTCGGTATCTGCTCTAAAGATCAGGTTAGAGTTGAATTTATCTTTTCCACATGTAAGCTAAATCGGTCTGGATAGTCCGGATACATTTAAAGACACTTGATGTGACCATAACGATATCAAAAATAACTAGAAAAAGTAGACAGTTCAGATATTCGTGTTTTCCGGGATTCCCAGACCTCACCTGATGTCTTTAGAGCGTGGCTCATTTTCAGGAAGCATGTCTATGAAAATGAATGTGAAATCCAGAGACCATAAACTGACTCTTTAGCTTTGTTGTTTCCTTATGTATGTGAATATTTATATATATAATAAAGAGTTATTCGTGGTGAGTAAATGAGATGGGAAAAACAACTGACATTTAAAATCCACCTAATGTCTGCTCTATGAAAATTCCAGAATGCATTCCATACCGAGAATTTATGTTAACATTTTTAAAACGTATGAACACCAGTACTCTTTATGGAAATAATATCTCTCAGTCTGACCTTTTCTCAGGTAGACATATCCTTCATTAAAAGTGGATAAATACCTCCTCCCCGGAATTCATTCAACTGTGTCCGTGACCCGGACTTAGATGCGAGCGCTTACCTCTCTTACGAGTACTTTCAGAGAACATGGCAGTGGCGGTGTTTTTAATCAGCATGAGAAGTCAAAACCTCAGGACAATTCAAATTTTACAACTCTGCTACCATCACACCTACTATGAACTTGAGAAGACGTTGTAGCACAGGAGTCCCAGCGTATTTCCTACTGGATTTGGTGAGACTGGAAAACAGCGAGGCTCCGCTGTTCCAACCCAGTTTTACTTTGGTGGCAGCAGGTCGATCGAGTGCTGAGATTACATCCGCTGCAGCTGCACGGAGCTGCTCTGAGATCCACAAGCGGCAGAGAGCACTCGGGCGAGGTCCCTACTCAGCAACTCAGACGATAGGGACCCTCTTGTCAACAACTCCCCGAGCTGCGCATGCGCAGTAAACGGGGCTGAGGTCACAATGCAGGCTGGCTCTCAGGAGACGGCACGGCGTTTGCGCCGTGGGCAGGGAGTTCGCGGTCAGGCGAGCACCCTGGCCATGGCAACTCCTTTTCCCTACGACATGTGAAACAAATTGATTCGTTATTCTTTTTTGACTTAATATGTGTACTCTTTTTTAGTGTGTTTTCCTGAATTACATATATAACACTGGTAGGCCTGTAGAAACCTTCATCCAAAGATTTGTTGAACCCTATACACAAGGTACTTTGGCAAGCACTTTGCACTCCCCAGAATCTCTGAGCTAGCTTCTTTAGTATCCCCATCATCACACAGACAGAAAAACTGACAGCCTCACAGCTGCCTTTGCCCAAATTCAGAGAGATGATGGGAACACACCGAGACAGTCTGACTGAACAGACTCTGCTCTTCTTCCCCGTGCTATGGTGACTCAAGAATGGGAACCTAGACCGGTTTGTACTTCTTTTCCTAGTTCCTTTCATAGTGAAAGGATATTGTTCGTTCGGGATTGTCTTTCTTTCTGGGTGGAGGCCTCCATTGCTATGTACGTAACTCCTAGAATCACTCTAGGTCCATTTTACTTACTTTGATCCATTGGGTTCCTGTCTTATTTGCTTCCATACATTGTTTGTTTTCTTCTTTGGTTTCCTCATTGAATCACTGATTATTTACAATTATGTGGTTTAGCTTCTCCTGTTTGTGTTTTCTCTGGTTTTCTTTATGTCATTCATTCCTAGTTTCATACACTTTTGGTCGGAAAAGATGCTTAATACAATTCCAGTCTTCTTAAATTTATTGAGACATTTTCCTGTCCTAATTTGTGATCTCTACTGAAGAACATTCCAAGTGTTCCTGAGAAGAATGTGTATCCTGCTGCTTTCGGCTGTCATGTTCTGTTATAAATCTTTTAAGTCTCTCTGGACTACTGTGTCACAGAATGCCACAGTTTCCTTATTTATTTTCCCTCTGGGTGATCTAACCATTGATGGAATGAGTGTTAAAAATCTCATAGTATTATTTTCCTGCTATCTACTGCTCCCTTTAGTTCTGTAAGTAAGTGCCAAATACGGACATACTTCTGCATGAATTTTTCTTTACCCATTTAAGTCCTCCTGTGTTGCGTGCACAGTCACTTACCCAGTTGTTATTGCCATCTCCTCGGACTGATTCCTTCATATCGTCATAGTGTCCTTGATGTTCCCATCACTTCGTTTCCTGTCCAGTTTGTCTTATATAAGTACTGCGGGTCCTGCTCTTTGCTCTCTTTAACTTGCATAAAGTATCTTTTTCCATCCCTTCACTTTCAGTTTATGTGTGTCCTTAGGTCAAAAATGAGCCTCCCATAGGCAACATAAAGGTGGGTCTCACCTCTTTATCCCTTCAGCCACCCTAATTCTAGTCCGTTTACATTGAAAGCAGTTACTCATGTAGCTTTCAAGAGTGTAAAAGTGAGGCCCAGTGGAAGGCTGAATTCATGAAATTATTTCTCATACCCACTCACAGAGTACTACCTTGTACGGTTAGGGGGGAACAAGATATCCCAAGTGTTCTCCCATGAATCATCGCATCCTTGTTTTATGTAGAATGTTCACCTTTTCATGTGTAGATATCCTATTTTGTCATAAAATTTGACCAGAACAATTTCTACTTACTCCTCGGAAGTCAGACAAGCCATCAAATTCCATTCCTCTGAGTCCCGCTAGAGCATGCTTCCCTCCGCTTGTTCGGTATCTGCTTTAAAGATCAGGTTACAGTTGAATTTATCTTTTCCACATGTAAGCTAAATCGGTCTGGATAGTCCGGATACATTTAAAGACACTTGATGTGACCATAACGATATCAAAAATAACTAGAAAAAGTAGACAGTTCAGACATTCGTGTTTTCCGGGATTCCCAGACCTCACCTGATGTCTTTAGAGCGTGGCTCATTTTCAGGAAGCATGTCTATGAAAATGAATGTGAAATCCAGAGACCATAAACTGACTCTTTAGCTTTGTTGTTTCCTTATGTATGTGAATATTTATATATATAATAAAGAGTTATTCGTGGTGAGTAAATGAGATGGGAAAAACAACTGACATTTAAAATCCACCTAATGTCTGCTCTATGAAAATTCCAGAATGCATTCCATACCGAGAATTTATGTTAACATTTTTAAAACGTATGAACACCAGTACTCTTTATGGAAATAATATCTCTCAGTCTGACCTTTTCTCAGGTAGACATATCCTTCATTAAAAGTGGATAAATACCTCCTCCCCGGAATTCATTCAACTGTGTCCGTGACCCGGACTTAGATGCAAGCGCTTACCTCTCTTACGAGTACTTTCAGAGAACATGGCAGTGGCGGTGTTTTTAATCAGCATGAGAAGTCAAAACCTCAGGACAATTCAAATTTTACAACTCTGCTACCATCACACCTACTATGAACTTGAGAAGACGTTGTAGCACAGGAGTCCCAGCGTATTTCCTACTGGATTTGGTGAGACTGGAAAACAGCGAGGCTCCGCTGTTCCAACCCAGTTTTACTTTGGTGGCAGCAGGTCGATCGAGTGCTGAGATTACATCCGCTGCAGCTGCACGGAGCTGCTCTGAGATCCACAAGCGGCAGAGAGCACTCGGGCGAGGTCCCTACTCAGCAACTCAGACGATAGGGACCCTCTTGTCAACAACTCCCCGAGCTGCGCATGCGCAGTAAACGGGGCTGAGGTCACAATGCAGGCTGGCTCTCAGGAGACGGCACGGCGTTTGCGCCGTGGGCAGGGAGTTCGCGGTCAGGCGAGCACCCTGGCCATGGCAACTCCTTTTCCCTACGACATGTGAAACAAATTGATTCGTTATTCTTTTTTGACTTAATATGTGTACTCTTTTTTAGTGTGTTTTCCTGAATTACATATATAACACTGGTAGGCCTGTAGAAACCTTCATCCAAAGATTTGTTGAACCCTATACACAAGGTACTTTGGCAAGCACTTTGCACTCCCCAGAATCTCTGAGCTAGCTTCTTTAGTATCCCCATCATCACACAGACAGAGAAACTGACATCCTCACAGCTGCCTTTGCCCAAATTCAGAGAGATGATGGGAACACACCGAGACAGTCTGACTGAACAGACTCTGCTCTTCTTCCCCGTGCTATGGTGACTCAAGAATGGGAACCTAGACCGGTTTGTACTTCTTTTCCTAGTTCCTTTCATAGTGAAAGGATATTGTTCGTTCGGGATTGTCTTTCTTTCTGGGTGGAGGCCTCCATTGCTATGTACGTAACTCCTAGAATCACTCTAGGTCCATTTTACATACTTTGATCCATTGGGTTCCTGTCTTATTTGCTTCCTTACATTGTTTGTTTTCTCCTTTGGTTTCCTCATTGAATCACTGATTATTTACAATTATGTGGTTTAGCTTCTCCTGTTTGTGTTTTCTCTGGTTTTCTTTATGTCATTCATTCCTAGTTTCATACACTTTTGGTCGGAAAAGATGCTTAATACAATTCCAGTCTTCTTAAATTTATTGAGACATTTTCCTGTCCTAATTTGTGATCTCTACTGAAGAACATTCCAAGTGTTCCTGAGAAGAATGTGTATCCTGCTGCTTTCGGCTGTCATGTTCTGTTATAAATCTTTTAAGTCTCTCTGGACTACTGTGTCACAGAATGCCACAGTTTCCTTATTTATTTTCCCTCTGGGTGATCTAACCATTGATGGAATGAGTGTTAAAAATCTCATAGTATTATTTTCCTGCTATCTACTGCTCCCTTTAGTTCTGTAAGTAAGTGCCAAATACGGACATACTTCTGCATGAATTTTTCTTTACCCATTTAAGTCCTCCTGTGTTGCGTGCACAGTCACTTACCCAGTTGTTATTGCCATCTCCTCGGACTGATTCCTTCATATCGTCATAGTGTCCTTGATGTTCCCATCACTTCGTTTCCTGTCCAGTTTGTCTTATATAAGTACTGCGGGTCCTGCTCTTTGCTCTCTTTAACTTGCATAAAGTATCTTTTTCCATCCCTTCACTTTCAGTTTATGTGTGTCCTTAGGTCAAAAATGAGCCTCCCATAGGCAACATAAAGGTGGGTCTCACCTCTTAATCCCTTCAGCCACCCTAATTCTAGTCCGTTTACATTCAAAGCAGTTACTCATGTAGCTTTCAAGAGTGTAAAAGTGAGGCCCAGTGGAAGGCTGAATTCATGAAATTATTTCTCATACCCACTCACAGAGTACTACCTTGTACGGTTAGGGGGGAACAAGATATCCCAAGTGTTCTACCATGAATCATCGCATCCTTGTTTTATGTAGAATGTTCACCTTTTCATGTGTAGATATCCTATTTTGTCATAAAATTTGACCAGAACAATTTCTACTTACTCCTCGGAAGTCAGACAAGCCATCAAATTCCATTCCTCTGAGTCCCGCTAGAGCATGCTTCCCTCCGCTTGTTCGGTATCTGCTTTAAAGATCAGGTTACAGTTGAATTTATCTTTTCCACATGTAAGCTAAATCGGTCTGGATAGTCCGGATACATTTAAAGACACTTGATGTGACCATAACGATATCAAAAATAACTAGAAAAAGTAGACAGTTCAGACATTCGTGTTTTCCGGGATTCCCAGACCTCACCTGATGTCTTTAGAGCGTGGCTCATTTTCAGGAAGCATGTCTATGAAAATGAATGTGAAATCCAGAGACCATAAACTGACTCTTTAGCTTTGTTGTTTCCTTATGTATGTGAATATTTATATATATAATAAAGAGTTATTCGTGGTGCGTAAATGAGATGGGAAAAACAACTGACATTTAAAATCCACCTAATGTCTGCTCTATGAAAATTCCAGAATGCATTCCATACCGAGAATTTATGTTAACATTTTTAAAACGTATGAAAACCAGTACTCTTTATGGAAATAATATCACTCAGTCTGACTTTTTCTCAGGTAGACATATCCTTCATTAAAAGTGGATAAATAACTCCTCCCCGGAATTCATTCAACTGTGTCCGTGAACCGGACTTAGATCCAAGCGCTTACCTCTCTTACGAGTACTTTCAGAGAACATGGCAGTGGCGGTGTTTTTAATCAGCATGAGAAGTCAAAACCTCAGGACAATTCAAATTTTACAACTCTTCTACCATCACACCTACTATGAACTTGAGAAGACGTTGTAGCACAGGAGTCCCAGCGTATTTCCTACTGGATTTGGTGAGACTGGAAAACAGCGAGGCTCCGCTGTTCCAACCCAGTTTTACTTCGGTGGCAGCAGGTCGATCGAGTGCTGAGATTACATACGCTGCAGCTGCACGGAGCTGCTCTGAGATCCACAAGCGGCAGAGAGCACTCGGGCGAGGTCCCTACTCAGCAACTCAGACGATAGGGACCCTCTTGTCAACAATTCCCCGAGCTGCGCATGCGCAGTAAACGGGGCTGAGGTCACAATGCAGGCTGGCTCTCAGGAGACAGCACGGCGTTTGCGCCGTGGGCAGGGAGTTCGCGGTCAGGCGAGCACCCTGGCCATGGCAACTCCTTTTCCCTACGACATGTGAAACAAATTGATTCGTTATTCTTTTTTGACTTAATATGTGTACTCTTTTTTAGTGTGTTTTCCTGAATTACATATATAACACTGGTAGGCCTGTAGAATCCTTCATCCAAAGATTTGTTGAACCCTATACACAAGGTACTTTGGCAAGCACTTTGCACTCCCCAGAATCTCTGAGCTAGCTTCTTTAGTATCCCCATCATCACACACACAGAGAAACTGACAGCCTCACAGCTGCCTTTGCCCAAATTCAGAGAGATGATGGGAACACACCGAGACAGTCTGACTGAACAGACTCTGCTCTTCTTCCCCGTGCTATGGTGACTGAAGAATGGGAACCTAGACCGGTTTGTACTTCTTTTCCTAGTTCCTTTCATAGTGAAAGGATATTGTTCGTTCGGGATTGTCTTTCTTTCTGGGTGGAGGCCTCCATTGCTATGTACGTAACTCCTAGAATCACTCTAGGTCCATTTTACTTACTTTGATCCATTGGGTTCCTGTCTTATTTGCTTCCATACATTGTTTGTTTTCTTCTTTGGTTTCCTCATTGAATCACTGATTATTTACAATTATGAGGTTTAGCTTCTCCTGTTTGTGTTTTCTCTGGTTTTCTTCATGTCATTCATACCTAGTTTCATACACTTTTGGTCGGAAAAGATGCTTAATACAATTCCAGTCTTCTTAAATTTATTGAGACATTTTCCTGTCCTAATTTGTGATCTCTACTGAAGAACATTCCAAGTGTTCCTGAGAAGAATGTGTATCCTGCTGCTTTCGGCTGTCATGTACTGGTATAAATCTTTTAAGTCTCTCTGGACTACTGTGTCATAGAATGCCACAGTTTCCTTATTTATTTTCCCTCTGGGTGATCTAACCATTGATGGAATGAGTGTTAAAAATCTCATAGTATTATTTTCCTGCTATCTACTGGTCCCTTTAGTTCTGTAAGTAAGTGCCAAATACGGACATACTTCTGCATAAATTTTTCTTTACCCATTTAAGTCCTCCTGTGTTGCGTGCACAGTCACTTACCCAGTTGTTATTGCCATCTCCTCAGACTGATTCCTTCATATCGCCATAGTGTCCTTGATGTTCCCATCTCTTCGTTTCCTGTCCAGTTTATCTTATATAAGTATTGCGGGTCCTGCTCTTTGCTCTCTTTAACTTGCATAAAGTATCTTTTTCCATCCCTTCACTTTCAGTTTATGTGTGTCCTTAGGTCAAAAATGAGCCTCCCATAGGCAACATAAAGGTGGGTCTCACCTCTTTATCCCTTCAGCCACCCTAATTCTAGTCCGTTTACATTGAAAGCAGTTACTCATGTAGCTTTCAAGAGTGTAAAAGTGTGGCCCAGTGGAAGGCTGAATTCATGAAATTATTTCTCATACCCACTCACAGAGTACTACCTTGTACGATTAGGGGGGAACAAGATATCCCAAGTGTTCTCCCATGAATCATCGCATCCTTGTTTAATGTAGAATGTTCACCTTTTCATGTGTAGATATCCTATTTGGACCTAAAATTTGACCGGAACAATTTCTACTTACTCCTCGGAAGTCAGACAAGCCATCAAATTCTATTCCCCTGAGTCCCGCTAGAGCATGCTTCCCTCCGCTGGTTCGGTATCTGCTCTAAAGATCAGGTTAGAGTTGAATTTATCTTTTCCACATGTAAGCTAAATCGGTCTGGATAGTCCGGATACATTTAAAGACACTTGATGTGACCATAACGATATCAAAAATAACTAGAAAAAGTAGACAGTTCAGATATTCGTGTTTTCCGGGATTCCCAGACCTCACCTGATGTCTTTAGAGCGTGGCTCATTTTCAGGAAGCATGTCTATGAAAATGAATGTGAAATCCAGAGACCATAAACTGACTCTTTAGCTTTGTTGTTTCCTTATGTATGTGAATATTTATATATATAATAAAGAGTTATTCGTGGTGAGTAAATGAGATGGGAAAAACAACTGACATTTAAAATCCACCTAATGTCTGCTCTATGAAAATTCCAGAATGCATTCCATACCGAGAATTTATGTTAACATTTTTAAAACGTATGAACACCAGTACTCTTTATGGAAATAATATCTCTCAGTCTGACCTTTTCTCAGGTAGACATATCCTTCATTAAAAGTGGATAAATACCTCCTCCCCGGAATTCATTCAACTGTGTCCGTGACCCGGACTTAGATGCAAGCGCTTACCTCTCTTACGAGTACTTTCAGAGAACATGGCAGTGGCGGTGTTTTTAATCAGCATGAGAAGTCAAAACCTCAGGACAATTCAAATTTTACAACTCTGCTACCATCACACCTACTATGAACTTGAGAAGACGTTGTAGCACAGGAGTCCCAGCGTATTTCCTACTGGATTTGGTGAGACTGGAAAACAGCGAGGCTCCGCTGTTCCAACCCAGTTTTACTTTGGTGGCAGCAGGTCGATCGAGTGCTGAGATTACATCCGCTGCAGCTGCACGGAGCTGCTCTGAGATCCACAAGCGGCAGAGAGCACTCGGGCGAGGTCCCTACTCAGCAACTCAGACAATAGGGACCCTCTTGTCAACAACTCCCCGAGCTGCGCATGCGCAGTAAACGGGGCTGAGGTCACAATGCAGGCTGGCTCTCAGGAGACGGCACGGCGTTTGCGCCGTGGGCAGGGAGTTCGCGGTCAGGCGAGCACCCTGGCCATGGCAACTCCTTTTCCCTACGACATGTGAAACAAATTGATTCGTTATTCTTTTTTGACTTAATATGTGTACTCTTTTTTAGTGTGTTTTCCTGAATTACATATATAACACTGGTAGGCCTGTAGAAACCTTCATCCAAAGATTTGTTGAACCCTATACACAAGGTACTTTGGCAAGCACTTTGCACTCCCCAGAATCTCTGAGCTAGCTTCTTTAGTATCCCCATCATCACACACACAGAGAAACTGACAGCCTCACAGCTGCCTTTGCCCAAATTCAGAGAGATGATGGGAACACACCGAGACAGTCTGACTGAACAGACTCTGCTCTTCTTCCCCGTGCTATGGTGACTCAAGAATGGGAACCTAGACCGGTTTGTACTTCTTTTCCTAGTTCCTTTCATAGTGAAAGGATATTGTTCGTTCGGGATTGTCTTTCTTTCTGGATGGAGGCCTCCATTGCTATGTACGTAACTCCTAGAATCACTCTAGGTCCATTTTACATACTTTGATCCATTGGGTTCCTGTCTTATTTGCTTCCATACATTGTTTGTTTTCTTCTTTGGTTTCCTCATTGAATCACTGATTATTTACAATTATGTGGTTTAGCTTCTCCTGTTTGTGTTATCTCTGGTTTTCTTTATGTCATTCATTCCTAGTTTCATACACTTTTGGTCGGAAAAGATGCTTAATACAATTCCAGTCTTCTTAAATTTATTGAGACATTTTCCTGTCCTAATTTGTGATCTCTACTGAAGAACATTCCAAGTGTTCCTGAGAAGAATGTGTATCCTGCTGCTTTCGGCTGTCATGTTCTGTTATAAATCTTTTAAGTCTCTCTGGACTACTGTGTCACAGAATGCCACAGTTTCCTTATTTATTTTCCCTCTGGGTGATCTAACCATTGATGGAATGAGTGTTAAAAATCTCATAGTATTATTTTCCTGCTATCTACTGCTCCCTTTAGTTCTGTAAGTAAGTGCCAAATACGGACATACTTCTGCATGAATTTTTCTTTACCCATTTAAGTCCTCCTGTGTTGCGTGCACAGTCACTTACCCAGTTGTTATTGCCATCTCCTCGGACTGATTCCTTCATATCGTCATAGTGTCCTTGATGTTCCCATCACTTCGTTTCCTGTCCAGTTTGTCTTATATAAGTACTGCGGGTCCTGCTCTTTGCTCTCTTTAACTTGCATAAAGTATCTTTTTCCATCCCTTCACTTTCAGTTTATGTGTGTCCTTAGGTCAAAAATGAGCCTCCCATAGGCAACATAAAGGTGGGTCTCACCTCTTTATCCCTTCAGCCACCCTAATTCTAGTCCGTTTACATTGAAAGCAGTTACTCATGTAGCTTTCAAGAGTGTAAAAGTGAGGCCCAGTGGAAGGCTGAATTCATGAAATTATTTCTCATACCCACTCACAGAGTACTACCTTGTACGGTTAGGGGGGAACAAGATATCCCAAGTGTTCTCCCATGAATCATCGCATCCTTGTTTTATGTAGAATGTTCACCTTTTCATGTGTAGATATCCTATTTTGTCATAAAATTTGACCAGAACAATTTCTACTTACTCCTCGGAAGTCAGACAAGCCATCAAATTCCATTCCTCTGAGTCCCGCTAGAGCATGCTTCCCTCCGCTTGTTCGGTATCTGCTTTAAAGATCAGGTTACAGTTGAATTTATCTTTTCCACATGTAAGCTAAATCGGTCTGGATAGTCCGGATACATTTAAAGACACTTGATGTGACCATAACGATATCAAAAATAACTAGAAAAAGTAGACAGTTCAGACATTCGTGTTTTCCGGGATTCCCAGACCTCACCTGATGTCTTTAGAGTGTGGCTCATTTTCAGGAAGCATGTCTATGAAAATGAATGTGAAATCCAGAGACCATAAACTGACTCTTTAGCTTTGTTGTTTCCTTATGTATGTGAATATTTATATATATAATAAAGAGTTATTCGTGGTGCGTAAATGAGATGGGAAAAACAACTGACATTTAAAATCCACCTAATGTCTGCTCTATGAAAATTCCAGAATGCATTCCATACCGAGAATTTATGTTAACATTTTTAAAACGTATGAAAACCAGTACTCTTTATGGAAATAATATCACTCAGTCTGACTTTTTCTCAGGTAGACATATCCTTCATTAAAAGTGGATAAATAACTCCTCCCCGGAATTCATTCAACTGTGTCCGTGAACCGGACTTAGATCCAAGCGCTTACCTCTCTTACGAGTACTTTCAGAGAACATGGCAGTGGCGGTGTTTTTAATCAGCATGAGAAGTCAAAACCTCAGGACAATTCAAATTTTACAACTCTTCTACCATCACACCTACTATGAACTTGAGAAGACGTTGTAGCACAGGAGTCCCAGCGTATTTCCTACTGGATTTGGTGAGACTGGAAAACAGCGAGGCTCCGCTGTTCCAACCCAGTTTTACTTCGGTGGCAGCAGGTCGATCGAGTGCTGAGATTACATCCGCTGCAGCTGCACGGAGCTGCTCTGAGATCCACAAGCGGCAGAGAGCACTCGGGCGAGGTCCCTACTCAGCAACTCAGACGATAGGGACCCTCTTGTCAACAACTCCCCGAGCTGCGCATGCGCAGTAAACGGGGCTGAGGTCACAATGCAGGCTGGCTCTCAGGAGACGGCACGGCGTTTGCGCCGTGGGCAGGGAGTTCGCGGTCAGGCGAGCACCCTGGCCATGGCAACTCCTTTTCCCTACGACATGTGAAACAAATTGATTCGTTATTCTTTTTTGACTTAATATGTGTACTCTTTTTTAGTGTGTTTTCCTGAATTACATATATAACACTGGTAGGCCTGTAGAAACCTTCATCCAAAGATTTGTTGAACCCTATACACAAGGTACTTTGGCAAGCACTTTGCACTCCCCAGAATCTCTGAGCTAGCTTCTTTAGTATCCCCATCATCACACAGACAGAGAAACTGACATCCTCACAGCTGCCTTTGCCCAAATTCAGAGAGATGATGGGAACACACCGAGACAGTCTGACTGAACAGACTCTGCTCTTCTTCCCCGTGCTATGGTGACTCAAGAATGGGAACCTAGACCGGTTTGTACTTCTTTTCCTAGTTCCTTTCATAGTGAAAGGATATTGTTCGTTCGGGATTGTCTTTCTTTCTGGGTGGAGGCCTCCATTGCTATGTACGTAACTCCTAGAATCACTCTAGGTCCATTTTACTTACTTTGATCCATTGGGTTCCTGTCTTATTTGCTTCCATACATTGTTTGTTTTCTTCTTTGGTTTCCTCATTGAATCACTGATTATTTACAATTATGAGGTTTAGCTTCTCCTGTTTGTGTTTTCTCTGGTTTTCTTCATGTCATTCATACCTAGTTTCATACACTTTTGGTCGGAAAAGATGCTTAATACAATTCCAGTCTTCTTAAATTTATTGAGACATTTTCCTGTCCTAATTTGTGATCTCTACTGAAGAACATTCCAAGTGTTCCTGAGAAGAATGTGTATCCTGCTGCTTTCGGCTGTCATGTACTGGTATAAATCTTTTAAGTATCTCTGGACTACTGTGTCATAGAATGCCACAGTTTCCTTATTTATTTTCCCTCTGGGTGATCTAACCATTGATGGAATGAGTGTTAAAAATCTCATAGTATTATTTTCCTGCTATCTACTGCTCCCTTTAGTTCTGTAAGTAAGTGCCAAATACGGACATACTTCTGCATAAATTTTTCTTTACCCATTTAAGTCCTCCTGTGTTGCGTGCACAGTCACTTACCCAGTTGTTATTGCCATCTCCTCAGACTGATTCCTTCATATCGCCATAGTGTCCTTGATGTTCCCATCTCTTCGTTTCCTGTCCAGTTTATCTTATATAAGTATTGCGGGTCCTGCTCTTTGCTCTCTTTAACTTGCATAAAGTATCTTTTTCCATCCCTTCACTTTCAGTTTATGTGTGTCCTTAGGTCAAAAATGAGCCTCCCATAGGCAACATAAAGGTGGGTCTCACCTCTTTATCCCTTCAGCCACCCTAATTCTAGTCCGTTTACATTGAAAGCAGTTACTCATGTAGCTTTCAAGAGTGTAAAAGTGAGGCCCAGTGGAAGGCTGAATTCATGAAATTATTTCTCATACCCACTCACAGAGTACTACCTTGTACGGTTAGGGGGGAACAAGATATCCCAAGTGTTCTCCCATGAATCATCGCATCCTTGTTTTATGTAGAATGTTCACCTTTTCATGTGTAGATATCCTATTTGGACCTAAAATTTGACCGGAACAATTTCTACTTACTCCTCGGAAGTCAGACAAGCCATCAAATTCTATTCCCCTGAGTCCCGCTAGAGCATGCTTCCCTCCGCTGGTTCGGTATCTGCTCTAAAGATCAGGTTAGAGTTGAATTTATCTTTTCCACATGTAAGCTAAATCGGTCTGGATAGTCCGGATACATTTAAAGACACTTGATGTGACCATAACGATATCAAAAATAACTAGAAAAAGTAGACAGTTCAGATATTCGTGTTTACCGGGATTCCCAGACCTCACCTGATGTCTTTAGAGCGTGGCTCATTTTCAGGAAGCATGTCTATGAAAATGAATGTGAAATCCAGAGACCATAAACTGACTCTTTAGCTTTGTTGTTTCCTTATGTATGTGAATATTTATATATATAATAAAGAGTTATTCGTGGTGAGTAAATGAGATGGGAAAAACAACTGACATTTAAAATCCACCTAATGTCTGCTCTATGAAAATTCCAGAATGCATTCCATACCGAGAATTTATGTTAACATTTTTAAAACGTATGAACACCAGTACTCTTTATGGAAATAATATCTCTCAGTCTGACCTTTTCTCAGGTAGACATATCCTTCATTAAAAGTGGATAAATACCTCCTCCCCGGAATTCATTCAACTGTGTCCGTGACCCGGACTTAGATGCAAGCGCTTACCTCTCTTACGAGTACTTTCAGAGAACATGGCAGTGGCGGTGTTTTTAATCAGCATGAGAAGTCAAAACCTCAGGACAATTCAAATTTTACAACTCTGCTACCATCACACCTACTATGAACTTGAGAAGACGTTGTAGCACAGGAGTCCCAGCGTATTTCCTACTGGATTTGGTGAGACTGGAAAACAGCGAGGCTCCGCTGTTCCAACCCAGTTTTACTTTGGTGGCAGCAGGTCGATCGAGTGCTGAGATTACATCCGCTGCAGCTGCACGGAGCTGCTCTGAGATCCACAAGCGGCAGAGAGCACTCGGGCGAGGTCCCTACTCAGCAACTCAGACGATAGGGACCCTCTTGTCAACAACTCCCCGAGCTGCGCATGCGCAGTAAACGGGGCTGAGGTCACAATGCAGGCTGGCTCTCAGGAGACGGCACGGCGTTTGCGCCGTGGGCAGGGAGTTCGCGGTCAGGCGAGCACCCTGGCCATGGCAACTCCTTTTCCCTACGACATGTGAAACAAATTGATTCGTTATTCTTTTTTGACTTAATATGTGTACTCTTTTTTAGTGTGTTTTCCTGAATTACATATATAACACTGGTAGGCCTGTAGAAACCTTCATCCAAAGATTTGTTGAACCCTATACACAAGGTACTTTGGCAAGCACTTTGCACTCCCCAGAATCTCTGAGCTAGCTTCTTTAGTATCCCCATCATCACACACACAGAGAAACTGACAGCCTCACAGCTGCCTTTGCCCAAATTCAGAGAGATGATGGGAACACACCGAGACAGTCTGACTGAACAGACTCTGCTCTTCTTCCCCGTGCTATGGTGACTCAAGAATGGGAACCTAGACCGGTTTGTACTTCTTTTCCTAGTTCCTTTCATAGTGAAAGGATATTGTTCGTTCGGGATTGTCTTTCTTTCTGGATGGAGGCCTCCATTGCTATGTACGTAACTCCTAGAATCACTCTAGGTCCATTTTACATACTTTGATCCATTGGGTTCCTGTCTTATTTGCTTCCATACATTGTTTGTTTTCTTCTTTGGTTTCCTCATTGAATCACTGATTATTTACAATTATGTGGTTTAGCTTCTCCTGTTTGTGTTATCTCTGGTTTTCTTTATGTCATTCATTCCTAGTTTCATACACTTTTGGTCGGAAAAGATGCTTAATACAATTCCAGTCTTCTTAAATTTATTGAGACATTTTCCTGTCCTAATTTGTGATCTCTACTGAAGAACATTCCAAGTGTTCCTGAGAAGAATGTGTATCCTGCTGCTTTCGGCTGTCATGTTCTGTTATAAATCTTTTAAGTCTCTCTGGACTACTGTGTCACAGAATGCCACAGTTTCCTTATTTATTTTCCCTCTGGGTGATCTAACCATTGATGGAATGAGTGTTAAAAATCTCATAGTATTATTTTCCTGCTATCTACTGCTCCCTTTAGTTCTGTAAGTAAGTGCCAAATACGGACATACTTCTGCATGAATTTTTCTTTACCCATTTAAGTCCTCCTGTGTTGCGTGCACAGTCACTTACCCAGTTGTTATTGCCATCTCCTCGGACTGATTCCTTCATATCGTCATAGTGTCCTTGATGTTCCCATCACTTCGTTTCCTGTCCAGTTTGTCTTATATAAGTACTGCGGGTCCTGCTCTTTGCTCTCTTTAACTTGCATAAAGTATCTTTTTCCATCCCTTCACTTTCAGTTTATGTGTGTCCTTAGGTAAAAAATGAGCCTCCCATAGGCAACATAAAGGTGGGTCTCACCTCTTTATCCCTTCAGCCACCCTAATTCTAGTCCGTTTACATTGAAAGCAGTTACTCATGTAGCTTTCAAGAGTGTAAAAGTGAGGCCCAGTGGAAGGCTGAATTCATGAAATTATTTCTCATACCCACTCACAGAGTACTACCTTGTACGGTTAGGGGGGAACAAGATATCCCAAGTGTTCTCCCATGAATCATCGCATCCTTGTTTTATGTAGAATGTTCACCTTTTCATGTGTAGATATCCTATTTTGTCATAAAATTTGACCAGAACAATTTCTACTTACTCCTCGGAAGTCAGACAAGCCATCAAATTCCATTCCTCTGAGTCCCGCTAGAGCATGCTTCCCTCCGCTTGTTCGGTATCTGCTTTAAAGATCAGGTTACAGTTGAATTTATCTTTTCCACATGTAAGCTAAATCGGTCTGGATAGTCCGGATACATTTAAAGACACTTGATGTGACCATAACGATATCAAAAATAACTAGAAAAAGTAGACAGTTCAGACATTCGTGTT
Source organism: Manis pentadactyla (assembly GCF_030020395.1). Taxonomy (NCBI): domain Eukaryota; kingdom Metazoa; phylum Chordata; class Mammalia; order Pholidota; family Manidae; genus Manis; species Manis pentadactyla. Next base: position 31,946,621 of record NC_080019.1, read on the forward strand.
TTCCGGGATTCCCAGACCTCACCTGATGTCTTTAGAGTGTGGCTCATTTTCAGGAAGCATGTCTATGAAAATGAATGTGAAATCCAGAGACCATAAACTGACTCTTTAGCTTTGTTGTTTCCTTATGTATGTGAATATTTATATATATAATAAAGAGTTATTCGTGGTGAGTAAATGAGATGGGAAAAACAACTGACATTTAAAATCCACCTAATGTCTGCTCTATGAAAATTCCAGAATGCATTCCATACCGAGAATTTATGTTAACATTTTTAAAACGTATGAAAACCAGTACTCTTTATGGAAATAATATCACTCAGTCTGACTTTTTCTCAGGTAGACATATCCTTCATTAAAAGTGGATAAATAACTCCTCCCCGGAATTCATTCAACTGTGTCCGTGAACCGGACTTAGATCCAAGCGCTTACCTCTCTTACGAGTACTTTCAGAGAACATGGCAGTGGCGGTGTTTTTAATCAGCATGAGAAGTCAAAACCTCAGGACAATTCAAATTTTACAACTCTTCTACCATCACACCTACTATGAACTTGAGAAGACGTTGTAGCACAGGAGTCCCAGCGTATTTCCTACTGGATTTGGTGAGACTGGAAAACAGCGAGGCTCCGCTGTTCCAACCCAGTTTTACTTCGGTGGCAGCAGGTCGATCGAGTGCTGAGATTACATCCGCTGCAGCTGCACGGAGCTGCTCTGAGATCCACAAGCGGCAGAGAGCACTCGGGCGAGGTCCCTACTCAGCAACTCAGACGATAGGGACCCTCTTGTCAACAATTCCCCGAGCTGCGCATGCGCAGTAAACGGGGCTGAGGTCACAATGCAGGCTGGCTCTCAGGAGACAGCACGGCGTTTGCGCCGTGGGCAGGGAGTTCGCGGTCAGGCGAGCACCCTGGCCATGGCAACTCCTTTTCCCTACGACATGTGAAACAAATTGATTCGTTATTCTTTTTTGACTTAATATGTGTACTCTTTTTTAGTGTGTTTTCCTGAATTACATATATAACACTGGTAGGCCTGTAGAAACCTTCATCCAAAGATTTGTTGAACCCTATACACAAGGTACTTTGGCAAGCACTTTGCACTCCCCAGAATCTCTGAGCTAGCTTCTTTAGTATCCCCATCATCACACAGACAGAGAAACTGACATCCTCACAGCTGCCTTTGCCCAAATTCAGAGAGATGATGGGAACACACCGAGACAGTCTGACTGAACAGACTCTGCTCTTCTTCCCCGTGCTATGGTGACTCAAGAATGGGAACCTAGACCGGTTTGTACTTCTTTTCCTAGTTCCTTTCATAGTGAAAGGATATTGTTCGTTCGGGATTGCCTTTCTTTCTGGGTGGAGGCCTCCATTGCTATGTACGTAACTCCTAGAATCACTCTAGGTCCATTTTACTTACTTTGATCCATTGGGTTCCTGTCTTATTTGCTTCCATACATTGTTTGTTTTCTTCTTTGGTTTCCTCATTGAATCACTGATTATTTACAATTATGAGGTTTAGCTTCTCCTGTTTGTGTTTTCTCTGGTTTTCTTTATGTCATTCATACCTAGTTTCATACACTTTTGGTCGGAAAAGATGCTTAATACAATTCCAGTCTTCTTAAATTTATTGAGACATTTTCCTGTCCTAATTTGTGATCTCTACTGAAGAACATTCCAAGTGTTCCTGAGAAGAATGTGTATCCTGCTGCTTTCGGCTGTCATGTACTGGTATAAATCTTTTAAGTCTCTCTGGACTACTGTGTCATAGAATGCCACAGTTTCCTTATTTATTTTCCCTCTGGGTGATCTAACCATTGATGGAATGAGTGTTAAAAATCTCATAGTATTATTTTCCTGCTATCTACTGCTCCCTTTAGTTCTGTAAGTAAGTGCCAAATACGGACATACTTCTGCATAAATTTTTCTTTACCCATTTAAGTCCTCCTGTGTTGCGTGCACAGTCACTTACCCAGTTGTTATTGCCATCTCCTCAGACTGATTCCTTCATATCGCCATAGTGTCCTTGATGTTCCCATCTCTTCGTTTCCTGTCCAGTTTATCTTATATAAGTATTGCGGGTCCTGCTCTTTGCTCTCTTTAACTTGCATAAAGTATCTTTTTCCATCCCTTCACTTTCAGTTTATGTGTGTCCTTAGGTCAAAAATGAGCCTCCCATAGGCAACATAAAGGTGGGTCTCACCTCTTTATCCCTTCAGCCACCCTAATTCTAGTCCGTTTACATTGAAAGCAGTTACTCATGTAGCTTTCAAGAGTGTAAAAGTGAGGCCCAGTGGAAGGCTGAATTCATGAAATTATTTCTCATACCCACTCACAGAGTACTACCTTGTACGGTTAGGGGGGAACAAGATATCCCAAGTGTTCTCCCATGAATCATCGCATCCTTGTTTTATGTAGAATGTTCACCTTTTCATGTGTAGATATCCTATTTGGACCTAAAATTTGACCGGAACAATTTCTACTTACTCCTCGGAAGTCAGACAAGCCATCAAATTCTATTCCCCTGAGTCCCGCTAGAGCATGCTTCCCTCCGCTGGTTCGGTATCTGCTCTAAAGATCAGGTTAGAGTTGAATTTATCTTTTCCACATGTAAGCTAAATCGGTCTGGATAGTCCGGATACATTTAAAGACACTTGATGTGACCATAACGATATCAAAAATAACTAGAAAAAGTAGACAGTTCAGATATTCGTGTTTACCGGGATTCCCAGACCTCACCTGATGTCTTTAGAGCGTGGCTCATTTTCAGGAAGCATGTCTATGAAAATGAATGTGAAATCCAGAGACCATAAACTGACTCTTTAGCTTTGTTGTTTCCTTATGTATGTGAATATTTATATATATAATAAAGAGTTATTCGTGGTGAGTAAATGAGATGGGAAAAACAACTGACATTTAAAATCCACCTAATGTCTGCTCTATGAAAATTCCAGAATGCATTCCATACCGAGAATTTATGTTAACATTTTTAAAACGTATGAACACCAGTACTCTTTATGGAAATAATATCTCTCAGTCTGACCTTTTCTCAGGTAGACATATCCTTCATTAAAAGTGGATAAATACCTCCTCCCCGGAATTCATTCAACTGTGTCCGTGACCCGGACTTAGATGCAAGCGCTTACCTCTCTTACGAGTACTTTCAGAGAACATGGCAGTGGCGGTGTTTTTAATCAGCATGAGAAGTCAAAACCTCAGGACAATTCAAATTTTACAACTCTGCTACCATCACACCTACTATGAACTTGAGAAGACGTTGTAGCACAGGAGTCCCAGCGTATTTCCTACTGGATTTGGTGAGACTGGAAAACAGCGAGGCTCCGCTGTTCCAACCCAGTTTTACTTTGGTGGCAGCAGGTCGATCGAGTGCTGAGATTACATCCGCTGCAGCTGCACGGAGCTGCTCTGAGATCCACAAGCGGCAGAGAGCACTCGGGCGAGGTCCCTACTCAGCAACTCAGACGATAGGGACCCTCTTGTCAACAACTCCCCGAGCTGCGCATGCGCAGTAAACGGGGCTGAGGTCACAATGCAGGCTGGCTCTCAGGAGACGGCACGGCGTTTGCGCCGTGGGCAGGGAGTTCGCGGTCAGGCGAGCACCCTGGCCATGGCAACTCCTTTTCCCTACGACATGTGAAACAAATTGATTCGTTATTCTTTTTTGACTTAATATGTGTACTCTTTTTTAGTGTGTTTTCCTGAATTACATATATAACACTGGTAGGCCTGTAGAAACCTTCATCCAAAGATTTGTTGAACCCTATACACAAGGTACTTTGGCAAGCACTTTGCACTCCCCAGAATCTCTGAGCTAGCTTCTTTAGTATCCCCATCATCACACAGACAGAGAAACTGACAGCCTCACAGCTGCCTTTGCCCAAATTCAGAGAGATGATGGGAACACACCGAGACAGTCTGACTGAACAGACTCTGCTCTTCTTCCCCGTGCTATGGTGACTCAAGAATGGGAACCTAGACCGGTTTGTACTTCTTTTCCTAGTTCCTTTCATAGTGAAAGGATATTGTTCGTTCGGGATTGTCTTTCTTTCTGGATGGAGGCCTCCATTGCTATGTACGTAACTCCTAGAATCACTCTAGGTCCATTTTACATACTTTGATCCATTGGGTTCCTGTCTTATTTGCTTCCATACATTGTTTGTTTTCTTCTTTGGTTTCCTCATTGAATCACTGATTATTTACAATTATGTGGTTTAGCTTCTCCTGTTTGTGTTTTCTCTGGTTTTCTTTATGTCATTCATTCCTAGTTTCATACACTTTTGGTCAGAAAAGATGCTTAATACAATTCCAGTCTTCTTAAATTTATTGAGACATTTTCCTGTCCTAATTTGTGATCTCTACTGAAGAACATTCCAAGTGTTCCTGAGAAGAATGTGTATCCTGCTGCTTTCGGCTGTCATGTTCTGTTATAAATCTTTTAAGTCTCTCTGGACTACTGTGTCACAGAATGCCACAGTTTCCTTATTTATTTTCCCTCTGGGTGATCTAACCATTGATGGAATGAGTGTTAAAAATCTCATAGTATTATTTTCCTGCTATCTACTGCTCCCTTTAGTTCTGTAAGTAAGTGCCAAATACGGACATACTTCTGCATGAATTTTTCTTTACCCATTTAAGTCCTCCTGTGTTGCGTGCACAGTCACTTACCCAGTTGTTATTGCCATCTCCTCGGACTGATTCCTTCATATCGTCATAGTGTCCTTGATGTTCCCATCACTTCGTTTCCTGTCCAGTTTGTCTTATATAAGTACTGCGGGTCCTGCTCTTTGCTCTCTTTAACTTGCATAAAGTATCTTTTTCCATCCCTTCACTTTCAGTTTATGTGTGTCCTTAGGTCAAAAATGAGCCTCCCATAGGCAACATAAAGGTGGGTCTCACCTCTTTATCCCTTCAGCCACCCTAATTCTAGTCCGTTTACATTGAAAGCAGTTACTCATGTAGCTTTCAAGAGTGTAAAAGTGAGGCCCAGTGGAAGGCTGAATTCATGAAATTATTTCTCATACCCACTCACAGAGTACTACCTTGTACGTTTAGGGGGGAACAAGATATCCCAAGTGTTCTCCCATGAATCATCGCATCCTTGTTTTATGTAGAATGTTCACCTTTTCATGTGTAGATATCCTATTTTGTCATAAAATTTGACCAGAACAATTTCTACTTACTCCTCGGAAGTCAGACAAGCCATCAAATTCCATTCCTCTGAGTCCCGCTAGAGCATGCTTCCCTCCGCTTGTTCGGTATCTGCTTTAAAGATCAGGTTACAGTTGAATTTATCTTTTCCACATGTAAGCTAAATCGGTCTGGATAGTCCGGATACATTTAAAGACACTTGATGTGACCATAACGATATCAAAAATAACTAGAAAAAGTAGACAGTTCAGATATTCGTGTTTACCGGGATTCCCAGACCTCACCTGATGTCTTTAGAGCGTGGCTCATTTTCAGGAAGCATGTCTATGAAAATGAATGTGAAATCCAGAGACCATAAACTGACTCTTTAGCTTTGTTGTTTCCTTATGTATGTGAATATTTATATATATAATAAAGAGTTATTCGTGGTGAGTAAATGAGATGGGAAAAACAACTGACATTTAAAATCCACCTAATGTCTGCTCTATGAAAATTCCAGAATGCATTCCATACCGAGAATTTATGTTAACATTTTTAAAACGTATGAACACCAGTACTCTTTATGGAAATAATATCTCTCAGTCTGACCTTTTCTCAGGTAGACATATCCTTCATTAAAAGTGGATAAATACCTCCTCCCCGGAATTCATTCAACTGTGTCCGTGACCCGGACTTAGATGCAAGCGCTTACCTCTCTTACGAGTACTTTCAGAGAACATGGCAGTGGCGGTGTTTTTAATCAGCATGAGAAGTCAAAACCTCAGGACAATTCAAATTTTACAACTCTGCTACCATCACACCTACTATGAACTTGAGAAGACGTTGTAGCACAGGAGTCCCAGCGTATTTCCTACTGGATTTGGTGAGACTGGAAAACAGCGAGGCTCCGCTGTTCCAACCCAGTTTTACTTTGGTGGCAGCAGGTCGATCGAGTGCTGAGATTACATCCGCTGCAGCTGCACGGAGCTGCTCTGAGATCCACAAGCGGCAGAGAGCACTCGGGCGAGGTCCCTACTCAGCAACTCAGACGATAGGGACCCTCTTGTCAACAACTCCCCGAGCTGCGCATGCGCAGTAAACGGGGCTGAGGTCACAATGCAGGCTGGCTCTCAGGAGACGGCACGGCGTTTGCGCCGTGGGCAGGGAGTTCGCGGTCAGGCGAGCACCCTGGCCATGGCAACTCCTTTTCCCTACGACATGTGAAACAAATTGATTCGTTATTCTTTTTTGACTTAATATGTGTACTCTTTTTTAGTGTGTTTTCCTGAATTACATATATAACACTGGTAGGCCTGTAGAAACCTTCATCCAAAGATTTGTTGAACCCTATACACAAGGTACTTTGGCAAGCACTTTGCACTCCCCAGAATCTCTGAGCTAGCTTCTTTAGTATCCCCATCATCACACAGACAGAGAAACTGACAGCCTCACAGCTGCCTTTGCCCAAATTCAGAGAGATGATGGGAACACACCGAGACAGTCTGACTGAACAGACTCTGCTCTTCTTCCCCGTGCTATGGTGACTCAAGAATGGGAACCTAGACCGGTTTGTACTTCTTTTCCTAGTTCCTTTCATAGTGAAAGGATATTGTTCGTTCGGGATTGTCTTTCTTTCTGGATGGAGGCCTCCATTGCTATGTACGTAACTCCTAGAATCACTCTAGGTCCATTTTACATACTTTGATCCATTGGGTTCCTGTCTTATTTGCTTCCATACATTGTTTGTTTTCTTCTTTGGTTTCCTCATTGAATCACTGATTATTTACAATTATGTGGTTTAGCTTCTCCTGTTTGTGTTTTCTCTGGTTTTCTTTATGTCATTCATTCCTAGTTTCATACACTTTTGGTCAGAAAAGATGCTTAATACAATTCCAGTCTTCTTAAATTTATTGAGACATTTTCCTGTCCTAATTTGTGATCTCTACTGAAGAACATTCCAAGTGTTCCTGAGAAGAATGTGTATCCTGCTGCTTTCGGCTGTCATGTTCTGTTATAAATCTTTTAAGTCTCTCTGGACTACTGTGTCACAGAATGCCACAGTTTCCTTATTTATTTTCCCTCTGGGTGATCTAACCATTGATGGAATGAGTGTTAAAAATCTCATAGTATTATTTTCCTGCTATCTACTGCTCCCTTTAGTTCTGTAAGTAAGTGCCAAATACGGACATACTTCTGCATGAATTTTTCTTTACCCATTTAAGTCCTCCTGTGTTGCGTGCACAGTCACTTACCCAGTTGTTATTGCCATCTCCTCGGACTGATTCCTTCATATCGTCATAGTGTCCTTGATGTTCCCATCACTTCGTTTCCTGTCCAGTTTGTCTTATATAAGTACTGCGGGTCCTGCTCTTTGCTCTCTTTAACTTGCATAAAGTATCTTTTTCCATCCCTTCACTTTCAGTTTATGTGTGTCCTTAGGTCAAAAATGAGCCTCCCATAGGCAACATAAAGGTGGGTCTCACCTCTTTATCCCTTCAGCCACCCTAATTCTAGTCCGTTTACATTGAAAGCAGTTACTCATGTAGCTTTCAAGAGTGTAAAAGTGAGGCCCAGTGGAAGGCTGAATTCATGAAATTATTTCTCATACCCACTCACAGAGTACTACCTTGTACGGTTAGGGGGGAACAAGATATCCCAAGTGTTCTCCCATGAATCATCGCATCCTTGTTTTATGTAGAATGTTCACCTTTTCATGTGTAGATATCCTATTTTGTCATAAAATTTGACCAGAACAATTTCTACTTACTCCTCGGAAGTCAGACAAGCCATCAAATTCCATTCCTCTGAGTCCCGCTAGAGCATGCTTCCCTCCGCTTGTTCGGTATCTGCTTTAAAGATCAGGTTACAGTTGAATTTATCTTTTCCACATGTAAGCTAAATCGGTCTGGATAGTCCGGATACATTTAAAGACACTTGATGTGACCATAACGATATCAAAAATAACTAGAAAAAGTAGACAGTTCAGACATTCGTGTTTTCCGGGATTCCCAGACCTCACCTGATGTCTTTAGAGCGTGGCTCATTTTCAGGAAGCATGTCTATGAAAATGAATGTGAAATCCAGAGACCATAAACTGACTCTTTAGCTTTGTTGTTTCCTTATGTATGTGAATATTTATATATATAATAAAGAGTTATTCGTGGTGCGTAAATGAGATGGGAAAAACAACTGACATTTAAAATCCACCTAATGTCTGCTCTATGAAAATTCCAGAATGCATTCCATACCGAGAATTTATGTTAACATTTTTAAAACGTATGAAAACCAGTACTCTTTATGGAAATAATATCACTCAGTCTGACTTTTTCTCAGGTAGACATATCCTTCATTAAAAGTGGATAAATAACTCCTCCCCGGAATTCATTCAACTGTGTCCGTGAACCGGACTTAGATCCAAGCGCTTACCTCTCTTACGAGTACTTTCAGAGAACATGGCAGTGGCGGTGTTTTTAATCAGCATGAGAAGTCAAAACCTCAGGACAATTCAAATTTTACAACTCTTCTACCATCACACCTACTATGAACTTGAGAAGACGTTGTAGCACAGGAGTCCCAGCGTATTTCCTACTGGATTTGGTGAGACTGGAAAACAGTGAGGCTCCGCTGTTCCAACCCAGTTTTACTTTGGTGGCAGCAGGTCGATCGAGTGCTGAGATTACATCCGCTGCAGCTGCACGGAGCTGCTCTGAGATCCACAAGCGGCAGAGAGCACTCGGGCGAGGTCCCTACTCAGCAACTCAGACGATAGGGACCCTCTTGTCAACAACTCCCCGAGCTGCGCATGCGCAGTAAACGGGGCTGAGGTCACAATGCAGGCTGGCTCTCAGGAGACGGCACGGCGTTTGCGCCGTGGGCAGGTAGTTCGCGGTCAGGCGAGCACCCTGGCCATGGCAACTCCTTTTCCCTACGACATGTGAAACAAATTGATTCGTTATTCTTTTTTGACTTAATATGTGTACTCTTTTTTAGTGTGTTTTCCTGAATTACATATATAACACTGGTAGGCCTGTAGAAACCTTCATCCAAAGATTTGTTGAACCCTATACACAAGGTACTTTGGCAAGCACTTTGCACTCCCCAGAATCTCTGAGCTAGCTTCTTTAGTATCCCCATCATCACACAGACAGAAAAACTGACAGCCTCACAGCTGCCTTTGCCCAAATTCAGAGAGATGATGGGAACACACCGAGACAGTCTGACTGAACAGACTCTGCTCTTCTTCCCCGTGCTATGGTGACTCAAGAATGGGAACCTAGACCGGTTTGTACTTCTTTTCCTAGTTCCTTTCATAGTGAAAGGATATTGTTCGTTCGGGATTGTCTTTCTTTCTGGGTGGAGGCCTCCATTGCTATGTACGTAACTCCTAGAATCACTCTAGGTCCATTTTACTTACTTTGATCCATTGGGTTCCTGTCTTATTTGCTTCCATACATTGTTTGTTTTCTTCTTTGGTTTCCTCATTGAATCACTGATTATTTACAATTATGTGGTTTAGCTTCTCCTGTTTGTGTTTTCTCTGGTTTTCTTTATGTCATTCATTCCTAGTTTCATACACTTTTGGTCGGAAAAGATGCTTAATACAATTCCAGTCTTCTTAAATTTATTGAGACATTTTCCTGTCCTAATTTGTGATCTCTACTGAAGAACATTCCAAGTGTTCCTGAGAAGAATGTGTATCCTGCTGCTTTCGGCTGTCATGTTCTGTTATAAATCTTTTAAGTCTCTCTGGACTACTGTGTCACAGAATGCCACAGTTTCCTTATTTATTTTCCCTCTGGGTGATCTAACCATTGATGGAATGAGTGTTAAAAATCTCATAGTATTATTTTCCTGCTATCTACTGCTCCCTTTAGTTCTGTAAGTAAGTGCCAAATACGGACATACTTCTGCATGAATTTTTCTTTACCCATTTAAGTCCTCCTGTGTTGCGTGCACAGTCACTTACCCAGTTGTTATTGCCATCTCCTCGGACTGATTCCTTCATATCGTCATAGTGTCCTTGATGTTCCCATCACTTCGTTTCCTGTCCAGTTTGTCTTATATAAGTACTGCGGGTCCTGCTCTTTGCTCTCTTTAACTTGCATAAAGTATCTTTTTCCATCCCTTCACTTTCAGTTTATGTGTGTCCTTAGGTCAAAAATGAGCCTCCCATAGGCAACATAAAGGTGGGTCTCACCTCTTTATCCCTTCAGCCACCCTAATTCTAGTCCGTTTACATTGAAAGCAGTTACTCATGTAGCTTTCAAGAGTGTAAAAGTGAGGCCCAGTGGAAGGCTGAATTCATGAAATTATTTCTCATACCCACTCACAGAGTACTACCTTGTACGGTTAGGGGGGAACAAGATATCCCAAGTGTTCTCCCATGAATCATCGCATCCTTGTTTTATGTAGAATGTTCACCTTTTCATGTGTAGATATCCTATTTTGTCATAAAATTTGACCAGAACAATTTCTACTTACTCCTCGGAAGTCAGACAAGCCATCAAATTCCATTCCTCTGAGTCCCGCTAGAGCATGCTTCCCTCCGCTTGTTCGGTATCTGCTTTAAAGATCAGGTTACAGTTGAATTTATCTTTTCCACATGTAAGCTAAATCGGTCTGGATAGTCCGGATACATTTAAAGACACTTGATGTGACCATAACGATATCAAAAATAACTAGAAAAAGTAGACAGTTCAGACATTCGTGTTTTCCGGGATTCCCAGACCTCACCTGATGTCTTTAGAGCGTGGCTCATTTTCAGGAAGCATGTCTATGAAAATGAATGTGAAATCCAGAGACCATAAACTGACTCTTTAGCTTTGTTGTTTCCTTATGTATGTGAATATTTATATATATAATAAAGAGTTATTCGTGGTGAGTAAATGAGATGGGAAAAACAACTGACATTTAAAATCCACCTAATGTCTGCTCTATGAAAATTCCAGAATGCATTCCATACCGAGAATTTATGTTAACATTTTTAAAACGTATGAACACCAGTACTCTTTATGGAAATAATATCTCTCAGTCTGACCTTTTCTCAGGTAGACATATCCTTCATTAAAAGTGGATAAATACCTCCTCCCCGGAATTCATTCAACTGTGTCCGTGACCCGGACTTAGATGCAAGCGCTTACCTCTCTTACGAGTACTTTCAGAGAACATGGCAGTGGCGGTGTTTTTAATCAGCATGAGAAGTCAAAACCTCAGGACAATTCAAATTTTACAACTCTGCTACCATCACACCTACTATGAACTTGAGAAGACGTTGTAGCACAGGAGTCCCAGCGTATTTCCTACTGGATTTGGTGAGACTGGAAAACAGCGAGGCTCCGCTGTTCCAACCCAGTTTTACTTTGGTGGCAGCAGGTCGATCGAGTGCTGAGATTACATCCGCTGCAGCTGCACGGAGCTGCTCTGAGATCCACAAGCGGCAGAGAGCACTCGGGCGAGGTCCCTACTCAGCAACTCAGACGATAGGGACCCTCTTGTCAACAACTCCCCGAGCTGCGCATGCGCAGTAAACGGGGCTGAGGTCACAATGCAGGCTGGCTCTCAGGAGACGGCACGGCGTTTGCGCCGTGGGCAGGGAGTTCGCGGTCAGGCGAGCACCCTGGCCATGGCAACTCCTTTTCCCTACGACATGTGAAACAAATTGATTCGTTATTCTTTTTTGACTTAATATGTGTACTCTTTTTTAGTGTGTTTTCCTGAATTACATATATAACACTGGTAGGCCTGTAGAAACCTTCATCCAAAGATTTGTTGAACCCTATACACAAGGTACTTTGGCAAGCACTTTGCACTCCCAAGAATCTCTGAGCTAGCTTCTTTAGTATCCCCATCATCACACAGACAGAGAAACTGACAGCCTCACAGCTGCCTTTGCCCAAATTCAGAGAGATGATGGGAACACACCGAGACAGTCTGACTGAACAGACTCTGCTCTTCTTCCCCGTGCTATGGTGACTCAAGAATGGGAACCTAGACCGGTTTGTACTTCTTTTCCTAGTTCCTTTCATAGTGAAAGGATATTGTTCGTTCGGGATTGTCTTTCTTTCTGGATGGAGGCCTCCATTGCTATGTACGTAACTCCTAGAATCACTCTAGGTCCATTTTACATACTTTGATCCATTGGGTTCCTGTCTTATTTGCTTCCATACATTGTTTGTTTTCTTCTTTGGTTTCCTCATTGAATCACTGATTATTTACAATTATGTGGTTTAGCTTCTCCTGTTTGTGTTTTCTCTGGTTTTCTTTATGTCATTCATTCCTAGTTTCATACACTTTTGGTCGGAAAAGATGCTTAATACAATTCCAGTCTTCTTAAATTTATTGAGACATTTTCCTGTCCTAATTTGTGATCTCTACTGAAGAACATTCCAAGTGTTCCTGAGAAGAATGTGTATCCTGCTGCTTTCGGCTGTCATGTTCTGTTATAAATCTTTTAAGTCTCTCTGGACTACTGTGTCACAGAATGCCACAGTTTCCTTATTTATTTTCCCTCTGGGTGATCTAACCATTGATGGAATGAGTGTTAAAAATCTCATAGTATTATTTTCCTGCTATCTACTGCTCCCTTTAGTTCTGTAAGTAAGTGCCAAATACGGACATACTTCTGCATGAATTTTTCTTTACCCATTTAAGTCCTCCTGTGTTGCGTGCACAGTCACTTACCCAGTTGTTATTGCCATCTCCTCGGACTGATTCCTTCATATCGTCATAGTGTCCTTGATGTTCCCATCACTTCGTTTCCTGTCCAGTTTGTCTTATATAAGTACTGCGGGTCCTGCTCTTTGCTCTCTTTAACTTGCATAAAGTATCTTTTTCCATCCCTTCACTTTCAGTTTATGTGTGTCCTTAGGTCAAAAATGAGCCTCCCATAGGCAACATAAAGGTGGGTCTCACCTCTTTATCCCTTCAGCCACCCTAATTCTAGTCCGTTTACATTCAAAGCAGTTACTCATGTAGCTTTCAAGAGTGTAAAAGTGAGGCCCAGTGGAAGGCTGAATTCATGAAATTATTTCTCATACCCACTCACAGAGTACTACCTTGTACGGTTAGGGGGGAACAAGATATCCCAAGTGTTCTCCCATGAATCATCGCATCCTTGTTTTATGTAGAATGTTCACCTTTTCATGTGTAGATATCCTATTTTGTCATAAAATTTGACCAGAACAATTTCTACTTACTCCTCGGAAGTCAGACAAGCCATCAAATTCCATTCCTCTGAGTCCCGCTAGAGCATGCTTCCCTCCGCTTGTTCGGTATCTGCTTTAAAGATCAGGTTACAGTTGAATTTATCTTTTCCACATGTAAGCTAAATCGGTCTGGATAGTCCGGATACATTTAAAGACACTTGATGTGACCATAACGATATCAAAAATAACTAGAAAAAGTAGACAGTTCAGACATTCGTGTTTTCCGGGATTCCCAGACCTCACCTGATGTCTTTAGAGCGTGGCTCATTTTCAGGAAGCATGTCTATGAAAATGAATGTGAAATCCAGAGACCATAAACTGACTCTTTAGCTTTGTTGTTTCCTTATGTATGTGAATATTTATATATATAATAAAGAGTTATTCGTGGTGCGTAAATGAGATGGGAAAAACAACTGACATTTAAAATCCACCTAATGTCTGCTCTATGAAAATTCCAGAATGCATTCCATACCGAGAATTTATGTTAACATTTTTAAAACGTATGAACACCAGTACTCTTTATGGAAATAATATCTCTCAGTCTGACCTTTTCTCAGGTAGACATATCCTTCATTAAAAGTGGATAAATACCTCCTCCCCGGAATTCATTCAACTGTGTCCGTGACCCGGACTTAGATGCAAGCGCTTACCTCTCTTACGAGTACTTTCAGAGAACATGGCAGTGGCGGTGTTTTTAATCAGCATGAGAAGTCAAAACCTCAGGACAATTCAAATTTTACAACTCTGCTACCATCACACCTACTATGAACTTGAGAAGACGTTGTAGCACAGGAGTCCCAGCGTATTTCCTACTGGATTTGGTGAGACTGGAAAACAGCGAGGCTCCGCTGTTCCAACCCAGTTTTACTTTGGTGGCAGCAGGTCGATCGAGTGCTGAGATTACATCCGCTGCAGCTGCACGGAGCTGCTCTGAGATCCACAAGCGGCAGAGAGCACTCGGGCGAGGTCCCTACTCAGCAACTCAGACGATAGGGACCCTCTTGTCAACAACTCCCCGAGCTGCGCATGCGCAGTAAACGGGGCTGAGGTCACAATGCAGGCTGGCTCTCAGGAGACGGCACGGCGTTTGCGCCGTGGGCAGGGAGTTCGCGGTCAGGCGAGCACCCTGGCCATGGCAACTCCTTTTCCCTACGACATGTGAAACAAATTGATTCGTTATTCTTTTTTGACTTAATATGTGTACTCTTTTTTAGTGTGTTTTCCTGAATTACATATATAACACTGGTACGCCTGTAGAAACCTTCATCCAAAGATTTGTTGAACCCTATACACAAGGTACTTTGGCAAGCACTTTGCACTCCCCAGAATCTCTGAGCTAGCTTCTTTAGTATCCCCATCATCACACACACAGAGAAACTGACAGCCTCACAGCTGCCTTTGCCCAAATTCAGAGAGATGATGGGAACACACCGAGACAGTCTGACTGAACAGACTCTGCTCTTCTTCCCCGTGCTATGGTGACTCAAGAATGGGAACCTAGACCGGTTTGTACTTCTTTTCCTAGTTCCTTTCATAGTGAAAGGATATTGTTCGTTCGGGATTGTCTTTCTTTCTGGGTGGAGGCCTCCATTGCTATGTACGTAACTCCTAGAATCACTCTAGGTCCATTTTACTTACTTTGATCCATTGGGTTCCTGTCTTATTTGCTTCCATACATTGTTTGTTTTCTTCTTTGGTTTCCTCATTGAATCACTGATTATTTACAATTATGTGGTTTAGCTTCTCCTGTTTGTGTTTTCTCTGGTTTTCTTTATGTCATTCATTCCTAGTTTCATACACTTTTGGTCGGAAAAGATGCTTAATACAATTCCAGTCTTCTTAAATTTATTGAGACATTTTCCTGTCCTAATTTGTGATCTCTACTGAAGAACATTCCAAGTGTTCCTGAGAAGAATGTGTATCCTGCTGCTTTCGGCTGTCATGTTCTGTTATAAATCTTTTAAGTCTCTCTGGACTACTGTGTCATAGAATGCCACAGTTTCCTTATTTATTTTCCCTCTGGGTGATCTAACCATTGATGGAATGAGTGTTAAAAATCTCATAGTATTATTTTCCTGCTATCTACTGCTCCCTTTAGTTCTGTAAGTAAGTGCCAAATACGGACATACTTCTGCATGAATTTTTCTTTACCCATTTAAGTCCTCCTGTGTTGCGTGCACAGTCACTTACCCAGTTGTTATTGCCATCTCCTCGGACTGATTCCTTCATATCGTCATAGTGTCCTTGATGTTCCCATCACTTCGTTTCCTGTCCAGTTTGTCTTATATAAGTACTGCGGGTCCTGCTCTTTGCTCTCTTTAACTTGCATAAAGTATCTTTTTCCATCCCTTCACTTTCAGTTTATGTGTGTCCTTAGGTCAAAAATGAGCCTCCCATAGGCAACATAAAGGTGGGTCTCACCTCTTTATCCCTTCAGCCACCCTAATTCTAGTCCGTTTACATTGAAAGCAGTTACTCATGTAGCTTTCAAGAGTGTAAAAGTGAGGCCCAGTGGAAGGCTGAATTCATGAAATTATTTCTCATACCCACTCACAGAGTACTACCTTGTACGGTTAGGGGGGAACAAGATATCCCAAGTGTTCTCCCATGAATCATCGCATCCTTGTTTTATGTAGAATGTTCACCTTTTCATGTGTAGATATCCTATTTTGTCATAAAATTTGACCAGAACAATTTCTACTTACTCCTCGGAAGTCAGACAAGCCATCAAATTCCATTCCTCTGAGTCCCGCTAGAGCATGCTTCCCTCCGCTTGTTCGGTATCTGCTTTAAAGATCAGGTTACAGTTGAATTTATCTTTTCCACATGTAAGCTAAATCGGTCTGGATAGTCCGGATACATTTAAAGACACTTGATGTGACCATAACGATATCAAAAATAACTAGAAAAAGTAGACAGTTCAGACATTCGTGTTTTCCGGGATTCCCAGACCTCACCTGATGTCTTTAGAGCGTGGCTCATTTTCAGGAAGCATGTCTATGAAAATGAATGTGAAATCCAGAGACCATAAACTGACTCTTTAGCTTTGTTGTTTCCTTATGTATGTGAATATTTATATATATAATAAAGAGTTATTCGTGGTGAGTAAATGAGATGGGAAAAACAACTGACATTTAAAATCCACCTAATGTCTGCTCTATGAAAATTCCAGAATGCATTCCATACCGAGAATTTATGTTAACATTTTTAAAACGTATGAACACCAGTACTCTTTATGGAAATAATATCTCTCAGTCTGACCTTTTCTCAGGTAGACATATCCTTCATTAAAAGTGGATAAATACCTCCTCCCCGGAATTCATTCAACTGTGTCCGTGACCCGGACTTAGATGCAAGCGCTTACCTCTCTTACGAGTACTTTCAGAGAACATGGCAGTGGCGGTGTTTTTAATCAGCATGAGAAGTCAAAACCTCAGGACAATTCAAATTTTACAACTCTGCTACCATCACACCTACTATGAACTTGAGAAGACGTTGTAGCACAGGAGTCCCAGCGTATTTCCTACTGGATTTGGTGAGACTGGAAAACAGCGAGGCTCCGCTGTTCCAACCCAGTTTTACTTTGGTGGCAGCAGGTCGATCGAGTGCTGAGATTACATCCGCTGCAGCTGCACGGAGCTGCTCTGAGATCCACAAGCGGCAGAGAGCACTCGGGCGAGGTCCCTACTCAGCAACTCAGACGATAGGGACCCTCTTGTCAACAACTCCCCGAGCTGCGCATGCGCAGTAAACGGGGCTGAGGTCACAATGCAGGCTGGCTCTCAGGAGACGGCACGGCGTTTGCGCCGTGGGCAGGGAGTTCGCGGTCAGGCGAGCACCCTGGCCATGGCAACTCCTTTTCCCTACGACATGTGAAACAAATTGATTCGTTATTCTTTTTTGACTTAATATGTGTACTCTTTTTTAGTGTGTTTTCCTGAATTACATATATAACACTGGTAGGCCTGTAGAAACCTTCATCCAAAGATTTGTTGAACCCTATACACAAGGTACTTTGGCAAGCACTTTGCACTCCCCAGAATCTCTGAGCTAGCTTCTTTAGTATCCCCATCATCACACACACAGAGAAACTGACAGCCTCACAGCTGCCTTTGCCCAAATTCAGAGAGATGATGGGAACACACCGAGACAGTCTGACTGAACAGACTCTGCTCTTCTTCCCCGTGCTATGGTGACTCAAGAATGGGAACCTAGACCGGTTTGTACTTCTTTTCCTAGTTCCTTTCATAGTGAAAGGATATTGTTCGTTCGGGATTGTCTTTCTTTCTGGATGGAGGCCTCCATTGCTATGTACGTAACTCCTAGAATCACTCTAGGTCCATTTTACATACTTTGATCCATTGGGTTCCTGTCTTATTTGCTTCCATACATTGTTTGTTTTCTTCTTTGGTTTCCTCATTGAATCACTGATTATTTACAATTATGTGGTTTAGCTTCTCCTGTTTGTGTTTTCTCTGGTTTTCTTTATGTCATTCATTCCTAGTTTCATACACTTTTGGTCGGAAAAGATGCTTAATACAATTCCAGTCTTCTTAAATTTATTGAGACATTTTCCTGTCCTAATTTGTGATCTCTACTGAAGAACATTCCAAGTGTTCCTGAGAAGAATGTGTATCCTGCTGCTTTCGGCTGTCATGTTCTGTTATAAATCTTTTAAGTCTCTCTGGACTACTGTGTCACAGAATGCCACAGTTTCCTTATTTATTTTCCCTCTGGGTGATCTAACCATTGATGGAATGAGTGTTAAAAATCTCATAGTATTATTTTCCTGCTATCTACTGCTCCCTTTAGTTCTGTAAGTAAGTGCCAAATACGGACATACTTCTGCATGAATTTTTCTTTACCCATTTAAGTCCTCCTGTGTTGCGTGCACAGTCACTTACCCAGTTGTTATTGCCATCTCCTCGGACTGATTCCTTCATATCGTCATAGTGTCCTTGATGTTCCCATCACTTCGTTTCCTGTCCAGTTTGTCTTATATAAGTACTGCGGGTCCTGCTCTTTGCTCTCTTTAACTTGCATAAAGTATCTTTTTCCATCCCTTCACTTTCAGTTTATGTGTGTCCTTAGGTCAAAAATGAGCCTCCCATAGGCAACATAAAGGTGGGTCTCACCTCTTTATCCCTTCAGCCACCCTAATTCTAGTCCGTTTACATTCAAAGCAGTTACTCATGTAGCTTTCAAGAGTGTAAAAGTGAGGCCCAGTGGAAGGCTGAATTCATGAAATTATTTCTCATACCCACTCACAGAGTACTACCTTGTACGGTTAGGGGGGAACAAGATATCCCAAGTGTTCTCCCATGAATCATCGCATCCTTGTTTTATGTAGAATGTTCACCTTTTCATGTGTAGATATCCTATTTTGTCATAAAATTTGACCAGAACAATTTCTACTTACTCCTCGGAAGTCAGACAAGCCATCAAATTCCATTCCTCTGAGTCCCGCTAGAGCATGCTTCCCTCCGCTTGTTCGGTATCTGCTTTAAAGATCAGGTTACAGTTGAATTTATCTTTTCCACATGTAAGCTAAATCGGTCTGGATAGTCCGGATACATTTAAAGACACTTGATGTGACCATAACGATATCAAAAATAACTAGAAAAAGTAGACAGTTCAGACATTCGTGTTTTCCGGGATTCCCAGACCTCACCTGATGTCTTTAGAGCGTGGCTCATTTTCAGGAAGCATGTCTATGAAAATGAATGTGAAATCCAGAGACCATAAACTGACTCTTTAGCTTTGTTGTTTCCTTATGTATGTGAATATTTATATATATAATAAAGAGTTATTCGTGGTGCGTAAATGAGATGGGAAAAACAACTGACATTTAAAATCCACCTAATGTCTGCTCTATGAAAATTCCAGAATGCATTCCATACCGAGAATTTATGTTAACATTTTTAAAACGTATGAACACCAGTACTCTTTATGGAAATAATATCTCTCAGTCTGACCTTTTCTCAGGTAGACATATCCTTCATTAAAAGTGGATAAATACCTCCTCCCCGGAATTCATTCAACTGTGTCCGTGACCCGGACTTAGATGCAAGCGCTTACCTCTCTTACGAGTACTTTCAGAGAACATGGCAGTGGCGGTGTTTTTAATCAGCATGAGAAGTCAAAACCTCAGGACAATTCAAATTTTACAACTCTGCTACCATCACACCTACTATGAACTTGAGAAGACGTTGTAGCACAGGAGTCCCAGCGTATTTCCTACTGGATTTGGTGAGACTGGAAAACAGCGAGGCTCCGCTGTTCCAACCCAGTTTTACTTTGGTGGCAGCAGGTCGATCGAGTGCTGAGATTACATCCGCTGCAGCTGCACGGAGCTGCTCTGAGATCCACAAGCGGCAGAGAGCACTCGGGCGAGGTCCCTACTCAGCAACTCAGACGATAGGGACCCTCTTGTCAACAACTCCCCGAGCTGCGCATGCGCAGTAAACGGGGCTGAGGTCACAATGCAGGCTGGCTCTCAGGAGACGGCACGGCGTTTGCGCCGTGGGCAGGGAGTTCGCGGTCAGGCGAGCACCCTGGCCATGGCAACTCCTTTTCCCTACGACATGTGAAACAAATTGATTCGTTATTCTTTTTTGACTTAATATGTGTACTCTTTTTTAGTGTGTTTTCCTGAATTACATATATAACACTGGTAGGCCTGTAGAAACCTTCATCCAAAGATTTGTTGAACCCTATACACAAGGTACTTTGGCAAGCACTTTGCACTCCCCAGAATCTCTGAGCTAGCTTCTTTAGTATGCCCATCATCACACAGACAGAAAAACTGACAGCCTCACAGCTGCCTTTGCCCAAATTCAGAGAGATGATGGGAACACACCGAGACAGTCTGACTGAACAGACTCTGCTCTTCTTCCCCGTGCTATGGTGACTCAAGAATGGGAACCTAGACCGGTTTGTACTTCTTTTCCTAGTTCCTTTCATAGTGAAAGGATATTGTTCGTTCGGGATTGTCTTTCTTTCTGGGTGGAGGCCTCCATTGCTATGTACGTAACTCCTAGAATCACTCTAGGTCCATTTTACTTACTTTGATCCATTGGGTTCCTGTCTTATTTGCTTCCATACATTGTTTGTTTTCTTCTTTGGTTTCCTCATTGAATCACTGATTATTTACAATTATGTGGTTTAGCTTCTCCTGTTTGTGTTTTCTCTGGTTTTCTTTATGTCATTCATTCCTAGTTTCATACACTTTTGGTCGGAAAAGATGCTTAATACAATTCCAGTCTTCTTAAATTTATTGAGACATTTTCCTGTCCTAATTTGTGATCTCTACTGAAGAACATTCCAAGTGTTCCTGAGAAGAATGTGTATCCTGCTGCTTTCGGCTGTCATGTTCTGTTATAAATCTTTTAAGTCTCTCTGGACTACTGTGTCACAGAATGCCACAGTTTCCTTATTTATTTTCCCTCTGGGTGATCTAACCATTGATGGAATGAGTGTTAAAAATCTCATAGTATTATTTTCCTGCTATCTACTGCTCCCTTTAGTTCTGTAAGTAAGTGCCAAATACGGACATACTTCTGCATGAATTTTTCTTTACCCATTTAAGTCCTCCTGTGTTGCGTGCACAGTCACTTACCCAGTTGTTATTGCCATCTCCTCGGACTGATTCCTTCATATCGTCATAGTGTCCTTGATGTTCCCATCACTTCGTTTCCTGTCCAGTTTGTCTTATATAAGTACTGCGGGTCCTGCTCTTTGCTCTCTTTAACTTGCATAAAGTATCTTTTTCCATCCCTTCACTTTCAGTTTATGTGTGTCCTTAGGTCAAAAATGAGCCTCCCATAGGCAACATAAAGGTGGGTCTCACCTCTTTATCCCTTCAGCCACCCTAATTCTAGTCCGTTTACATTGAAAGCAGTTACTCATGTAGCTTTCAAGAGTGTAAAAGTGAGGCCCAGTGGAAGGCTGAATTTATGAAATTATTTCTCATACCCACTCACAGAGTACTACCTTGTACGGTTAGGGGGGAACAAGATATCCCAAGTGTTCTCCCATGAATCATCGCATCCTTGTTTTATGTAGAATGTTCACCTTTTCATGTGTAGATATCCTATTTTGTCATAAAATTTGACCAGAACAATTTCTACTTACTCCTCGGAAGTCAGACAAGCCATCAAATTCCATTCCTCTGAGTCCCGCTAGAGCATGCTTCCCTCCGCTTGTTCGGTATCTGCTTTAAAGATCAGGTTACAGTTGAATTTATCTTTTCCACATGTAAGCTAAATCGGTCTGGATAGTCCGGATACATTTAAAGACACTTGATGTGACCATAACGATATCAAAAATAACTAGAAAAAGTAGACAGTTCAGACATTCGTGTTTTCCGGGATTCCCAGACCTCACCTGATGTCTTTAGAGCGTGGCTCATTTTCAGGAAGCATGTCTATGAAAATGAATGTGAAATCCAGAGACCATAAACTGACTCTTTAGCTTTGTTGTTTCCTTATGTATGTGAATATTTATATATATAATAAAGAGTTATTCGTGGTGAGTAAATGAGATGGGAAAAACAACTGACATTTAAAATCCACCTAATGTCTGCTCTATGAAAATTCCAGAATGCATTCCATACCGAGAATTTATGTTAACATTTTTAAAACGTATGAACACCAGTACTCTTTATGGAAATAATATCTCTCAGTCTGACCTTTTCTCAGGTAGACATATCCTTCATTAAAAGTGGATAAATACCTCCTCCCCGGAATTCATTCAACTGTGTCCGTGACCCGGACTTAGATGCAAGCGCTTACCTCTCTTACGAGTACTTTCAGAGAACATGGCAGTGGCGGTGTTTTTAATCAGCATGAGAAGTCAAAACCTCAGGACAATTCAAATTTTACAACTCTGCTACCATCACACCTACTATGAACTTGAGAAGACGTTGTAGCACAGGAGTCCCAGCGTATTTCCTACTGGATTTGGTGAGACTGGAAAACAGCGAGGCTCCGCTGTTCCAACCCAGTTTTACTTTGGTGGCAGCAGGTCGATCGAGTGCTGAGATTACATCCGCTGCAGCTGCACGGAGCTGCTCTGAGATCCACAAGCGGCAGAGAGCACTCGGGCGAGGTCCCTACTCAGCAACTCAGACGATAGGGACCCTCTTGTCAACAACTCCCCGAGCTGCGCATGCGCAGTAAACGGGGCTGAGGTCACAATGCAGGCTGGCTCTCAGGAGACGGCACGGCGTTTGCGCCGTGGGCAGGGAGTTCGCGGTCAGGCGAGCACCCTGGCCATGGCAACTCCTTTTCCCTACGACATGTGAAACAAATTGATTCGTTATTCTTTTTTGACTTAATATGTGTACTCTTTTTTAGTGTGTTTTCCTGAATTACATATATAACACTGGTAGGCCTGTAGAAACCTTCATCCAAAGATTTGTTGAACCCTATACACAAGGTACTTTGGCAAGCACTTTGCACTCCCCAGAATCTCTGAGCTAGCTTCTTTAGTATCCCCATCATCACACAGACAGAGAAACTGACAGCCTCACAGCTGCCTTTGCCCAAATTCAGAGAGATGATGGGAACACACCGAGACAGTCTGACTGAACAGACTCTGCTCTTCTTCCCCGTGCTATGGTGACTCAAGAATGGGAACCTAGACCGGTTTGTACTTCTTTTCCTAGTTCCTTTCATAGTGAAAGGATATTGTTCGTTCGGGATTGTCTTTCTTTCTGGATGGAGGCCTCCATTGCTATGTACGTAACTCCTAGAATCACTCTAGGTCCATTTTACATACTTTGATCCATTGGGTTCCTGTCTTATTTGCTTCCATACATTGTTTGTTTTCTTCTTTGGTTTCCTCATTGAATCACTGATTATTTACAATTATGTGGTTTAGCTTCTCCTGTTTGTGTTTTCTCTGGTTTTCTTTATGTCATTCATTCCTAGTTTCATACACTTTTGGTCGGAAAAGATGCTTAATACAATTCCAGTCTTCTTAAATTTATTGAGACATTTTCCTGTCCTAATTTGTGATCTCTACTGAAGAACATTCCAAGTGTTCCTGAGAAGAATGTGTATCCTGCTGCTTTCGGCTGTCATGTTCTGTTATAAATCTTTTAAGTCTCTCTGGACTACTGTGTCACAGAATGCCACAGTTTCCTTATTTATTTTCCCTCTGGGTGATCTAACCATTGATGGAATGAGTGTTAAAAATCTCATAGTATTATTTTCCTGCTATCTACTGCTCCCTTTAGTTCTGTAAGTAAGTGCCAAATACGGACATACTTCTGCATGAATTTTTCTTTACCCATTTAAGTCCTCCTGTGTTGCGTGCACAGTCACTTACCCAGTTGTTATTGCCATCTCCTCGGACTGATTCCTTCATATCGTCATAGTGTCCTTGATGTTCCCATCACTTCGTTTCCTGTCCAGTTTGTCTTATATAAGTACTGCGGGTCCTGCTCTTTGCTCTCTTTAACTTGCATAAAGTATCTTTTTCCATCCCTTCACTTTCAGTTTATGTGTGTCCTTAGGTCAAAAATGAGCCTCCCATAGGCAACATAAAGGTGGGTCTCACCTCTTTATCCCTTCAGCCACCCTAATTCTAGTCCGTTTACATTCAAAGCAGTTACTCATGTAGCTTTCAAGAGTGTAAAAGTGAGGCCCAGTGGAAGGCTGAATTCATGAAATTATTTCTCATACCCACTCACAGAGTACTACCTTGTACGGTTAGGGGGGAACAAGATATCCCAAGTGTTCTCCCATGAATCATCGCATCCTTGTTTTATGTAGAATGTTCACCTTTTCATGTGTAGATATCCTATTTTGTCATAAAATTTGACCAGAACAATTTCTACTTACTCCTCGGAAGTCAGACAAGCCATCAAATTCCATTCCTCTGAGTCCCGCTAGAGCATGCTTCCCTCCGCTTGTTCGGTATCTGCTTTAAAGATCAGGTTACAGTTGAATTTATCTTTTCCACATGTAAGCTAAATCGGTCTGGATAGTCCGGATACATTTAAAGACACTTGATGTGACCATAACGATATCAAAAATAACTAGAAAAAGTAGACAGTTCAGACATTCGTGTTTTCCGGGATTCCCAGACCTCACCTGATGTCTTTAGAGCGTGGCTCATTTTCAGGAAGCATGTCTATGAAAATGAATGTGAAATCCAGAGACCATAAACTGACTCTTTAGCTTTGTTGTTTCCTTATGTATGTGAATATTTATATATATAATAAAGAGTTATTCGTGGTGCGTAAATGAGATGGGAAAAACAACTGACATTTAAAATCCACCTAATGTCTGCTCTATGAAAATTCCAGAATGCATTCCATACCGAGAATTTATGTTAACATTTTTAAAACGTATGAACACCAGTACTCTTTATGGAAATAATATCTCTCAGTCTGACCTTTTCTCAGGTAGACATATCCTTCATTAAAAGTGGATAAATACCTCCTCCCCGGAATTCATTCAACTGTGTCCGTGACCCGGACTTAGATGCAAGCGCTTACCTCTCTTACGAGTACTTTCAGAGAACATGGCAGTGGCGGTGTTTTTAATCAGCATGAGAAGTCAAAACCTCAGGACAATTCAAATTTTACAACTCTGCTACCATCACACCTACTATGAACTTGAGAAGACGTTGTAGCACAGGAGTCCCAGCGTATTTCCTACTGGATTTGGTGAGACTGGAAAACAGCGAGGCTCCGCTGTTCCAACCCAGTTTTACTTTGGTGGCAGCAGGTCGATCGAGTGCTGAGATTACATCCGCTGCAGCTGCACGGAGCTGCTCTGAGATCCACAAGCGGCAGAGAGCACTCGGGCGAGGTCCCTACTCAGCAACTCAGACGATAGGGACCCTCTTGTCAACAACTCCCCGAGCTGCGCATGCGCAGTAAACGGGGCTGAGGTCACAATGCAGGCTGGCTCTCAGGAGACGGCACGGCGTTTGCGCCGTGGGCAGGGAGTTCGCGGTCAGGCGAGCACCCTGGCCATGGCAACTCCTTTTCCCTACGACATGTGAAACAAATTGATTCGTTATTCTTTTTTGACTTAATATGTGTACTCTTTTTTAGTGTGTTTTCCTGAATTACATATATAACACTGGTAGGCCTGTAGAAACCTTCATCCAAAGATTTGTTGAACCCTATACACAAGGTACTTTGGCAAGCACTTTGCACTCCCCAGAATCTCTGAGCTAGCTTCTTTAGTATCCCCATCATCACACAGACAGAAAAACTGACAGCCTCACAGCTGCCTTTGCCCAAATTCAGAGAGATGATGGGAACACACCGAGACAGTCTGACTGAACAGACTCTGCTCTTCTTCCCCGTGCTATGGTGACTCAAGAATGGGAACCTAGACCGGTTTGTACTTCTTTTCCTAGTTCCTTTCATAGTGAAAGGATATTGTTCGTTCGGGATTGTCTTTCTTTCTGGGTGGAGGCCTCCATTGCTATGTACGTAACTCCTAGAATCACTCTAGGTCCATTTTACTTACTTTGATCCATTGGGTTCCTGTCTTATTTGCTTCCATACATTGTTTGTTTTCTTCTTTGGTTTCCTCATTGAATCACTGATTATTTACAATTATGTGGTTTAGCTTCTCCTGTTTGTGTTTTCTCTGGTTTTCTTTATGTCATTCATTCCTAGTTTCATACACTTTTGGTCGGAAAAGATGCTTAATACAATTCCAGTCTTCTTAAATTTATTGAGACATTTTCCTGTCCTAATTTGTGATCTCTACTGAAGAACATTCCAAGTGTTCCTGAGAAGAATGTGTATCCTGCTGCTTTCGGCTGTCATGTTCTGTTATAAATCTTTTAAGTCTCTCTGGACTACTGTGTCACAGAATGCCACAGTTTCCTTATTTATTTTCCCTCTGGGTGATCTAACCATTGATGGAATGAGTGTTAAAAATCTCATAGTATTATTTTCCTGCTATCTACTGCTCCCTTTAGTTCTGTAAGTAAGTGCCAAATACGGACATACTTCTGCATGAATTTTTCTTTACCCATTTAAGTCCTCCTGTGTTGCGTGCACAGTCACTTACCCAGTTGTTATTGCCATCTCCTCGGACTGATTCCTTCATATCGTCATAGTGTCCTTGATGTTCCCATCACTTCGTTTCCTGTCCAGTTTGTCTTATATAAGTACTGCGGGTCCTGCTCTTTGCTCTCTTTAACTTGCATAAAGTATCTTTTTCCATCCCTTCACTTTCAGTTTATGTGTGTCCTTAGGTCAAAAATGAGCCTCCCATAGGCAACATAAAGGTGGGTCTCACCTCTTTATCCCTTCAGCCACCCTAATTCTAGTCCGTTTACATTGAAAGCAGTTACTCATGTAGCTTTCAAGAGTGTAAAAGTGAGGCCCAGTGGAAGGCTGAATTCATGAAATTATTTCTCATACCCACTCACAGAGTACTACCTTGTACGGTTAGGGGGGAACAAGATATCCCAAGTGTTCTCCCATGAATCATCGCATCCTTGTTTAATGTAGAATGTTCACCTTTTCATGTGTAGATATCCTATTTGGACCTAAAATTTGACCGGAACAATTTCTACTTACTCCTCGGAAGTCAGACAAGCCATCAAATTCCATTCCTCTGAGTCCCGCTAGAGCATGCTTCCCTCCGCTGGTTCGGTATCTGCTCTAAAGATCAGGTTACAGTTGAATTTATCTTTTCCACATGTAAGCTAAATCGGTCTGGATAGTCCGGATACATTTAAAGACACTTGAAGTGACCATAACGATATCAAAAATAACTAGAAAAACTAGACAGTTCAGACATTCGTGTTTTCCGGGATTCCCAGACCTCACCTGATGTCTTTAGAGCGTGGCTCATTTTCAGGAAGCATGTCTATGAAAATGAATGTGAAATCCAGAGACCATAAACTGACTCTTTAGCTTTGTTGTTTCCTTATGTATGTGAATATTTATGTATATAATAATGAGTTATTCGTGGTGAGTAAATGAGATGGGAAAAACAACTGACATTTAAAATCCACCTAATGTCTGCTCTATGAAAATTCCAGAATGCATTCCATACCGAGAATTTATGTTAACATTTTTAAAACGTATGAAAACCAGTACTCTTTATGGAAATAATATCACTCAGTCTGACTTTTTCTCAGGTAGACATATCCTTCATTAAAAGTGGATAAATACCTCCTCCCCGGAATTCATTCAACTGTGTCCGTGAACCGGACTTAGATCCAAGCGCTTACCTCTCTTACGAGTACTTTCAGAGAACATGGCAGTGGCGGTGTTTTTAAACAGCATGAGAAGTCAAAACCTCAGGACAATTCAAATTTTACAACTCTGCTACCATCACACCTACTATGAACTTGAGAAGACGTTGTAGCACAGGAGTCCCAGCGTATTTCCTACTGGATTTGGTGAGACTGGAAAACAGCGAGGCTCCGCTGTTCCAACCCAGTTTTACTTTGGTGGCAGCAGGTCGATCGAGTGCTGAGATTACATCCGCTGCAGCTGCACGGAGCTGCTCTGAGATCCACAAGCGGCAGAGAGCACTCGGGCGAGGTCCCTACTCAGCAACTCAGACGATAGGGACCCTCTTGTCAACAACTCCCCGAGCTGCGCATGCGCAGTAAACGGGGCTGAGGTCACAATGCAGGCTGGCTCTCAGGAGACGGCACGGCGTTTGCGCCGTGGGCAGGGAGTTCGCGGACAGGCGAGCACCCTGGCCATGGCAACTCCTTTTCCCTACGACATGTGAAACAAATTGATTCGTTATTCTTTTTTGACTTAATATGTGTACTCTTTTTTAGTGTGTTTTCCTGAATTACATATATAACACTGGTAGGCCTGTAGAAACCTTCATCCAAAGATTTGTTGAACCCTATACACAAGGTACTTTGGCAAGCACTTTGCACTCCCCAGAATCTCTGAGCTAGCTTCTTTAGTATCCCCATCATCACACAGACAGAGAAACTGACATCCTCACAGCTGCCTTTGCCAAAATTCAGAGAGATGATGGGAACACACCGAGACAGTCTGACTGAACAGACTCTGCTCTTCTTCCCCGTGCTATGGTGACTCAAGAATGGGAACCTAGAACGGTTTGTACTTCTTTTCCTAGTTCCTTTCATAGTGAAAGGATATTGTTCGTTCGGGATTGTCTTTCTTTCTGGGTGGAGGCCTCCATTGCTATGTACGTAACTCCTAGAATCACTCTAGGTCCATTTTACTTACTTTGATCCATTGGGTTCCTGTCTTATTTGCTTCCATACATTGTTTGTTTTCTTCTTTGGTTTCCTCATTGAATCACTGATTATTTACAATTATGAGGTTTAGCTTCTCCTGTTTGTGTTTTCTCTGGTTTTCTTTATGTCATTCATACCTAGTTTCATACACTTTTGGTCGGAAAAGATGCTTAATACAATTCCAGTCTTCTTAAATTTATTGAGACATTTTCCTGTCCTAATTTGTGATCTCTACTGAAGAACATTCCAAGTGTTCCTGAGAAGAATGTGTATCCTGCTGCTTTCGGCTGTCATGTTCTGTTATAAATCTTTTAAGTCTCTCTGGACTACTGTGTCACAGAATGCCACAGTTTCCTTATTTATTTTCCCTCTGGGTGATCTAACCATTGATGGAATGAGTGTTAAAAATCTCATAGTATTATTTTCCTGCTATCTACTGCTCCCTTTAGTTCTGTAAGTAAGTGCCAAATACGGACATACTTCTGCATGAATTTTTCTTTACCCATTTAAGTCCTCCTGTGTTGCGTGCACAGTCACTTACCCAGTTGTTATTGCCATCTCCTCGGACTGATTCCTTCATATCGTCATAGTGTCCTTGATGTTCCCATCACTTCGTTTCCTGTCCAGTTTGTCTTATATAAGTACTGCGGGTCCTGCTCTTTGCTCTCTTTAACTTGCATAAAGTATCTTTTTCCATCCCTTCACTTTCAGTTTATGTGTGTCCTTAGGTCAAAAATGAGCCTCCCATAGGCAACATAAAGGTGGGTCTCACCTCTTTATCCCTTCAGCCACCCTAATTCTAGTCCGTTTACATTGAAAGCAGTTACTCATGTAGCTTTCAAGAGTGTAAAAGTGAGGCCCAGTGGAAGGCTGAATTCATGAAATTATTTCTCATACCCACTCACAGAGTACTACCTTGTACGGTTAGGGGGGAACAAGATATCCCAAGTGTTCTCCCATGAATCATCGCATCCTTGTTTTATGTAGAATGTTCACCTTTTCATGTGTAGATATCCTATTTTGTCATAAAATTTGACCAGAACAATTTCTACTTACTCCTCGGAAGTCAGACAAGCCATCAAATTCCATTCCTCTGAGTCCCGCTAGAGCATGCTTCCCTCCGCTTGTTCGGTATCTGCTTTAAAGATCAGGTTACAGTTGAATTTATCTTTTCCACATGTAAGCTAAATCGGTCTGGATAGTCCGGATACATTTAAAGACACTTGATGTGACCATAACGATATCAAAAATAACTAGAAAAAGTAGACAGTTCAGACATTCGTGTTTTCCGGGATTCCCAGACCTCACCTGATGTCTTTAGAGCGTGGCTCATTTTCAGGAAGCATGTCTATGAAAATGAATGTGAAATCCAGAGACCATAAACTGACTCTTTAGCTTTGTTGTTTCCTTATGTATGTGAATATTTATATATATAATAAAGAGTTATTCGTGGTGAGTAAATGAGATGGGAAAAACAACTGACATTTAAAATCCACCTAATGTCTGCTCTATGAAAATTCCAGAATGCATTCCATACCGAGAATTTATGTTAACATTTTTAAAACGTATGAACACCAGTACTCTTTATGGAAATAATATCTCTCAGTCTGACCTTTTCTCAGGTAGACATATCCTTCATTAAAAGTGGATAAATACCTCCTCCCCGGAATTCATTCAACTGTGTCCGTGACCCGGACTTAGATGCAAGCGCTTACCTCTCTTACGAGTACTTTCAGAGAACATGGCAGTGGCGGTGTTTTTAATCAGCATGAGAAGTCAAAACCTCAGGACAATTCAAATTTTACAACTCTGCTACCATCACACCTACTATGAACTTGAGAAGACGTTGTAGCACAGGAGTCCCAGCGTATTTCCTACTGGATTTGGTGAGACTGGAAAACAGCGAGGCTCCGCTGTTCCAACCCAGTTTTACTTTGGTGGCAGCAGGTCGATCGAGTGCTGAGATTACATCCGCTGCAGCTGCACGGAGCTGCTCTGAGATCCACAAGCGGCAGAGAGCACTCGGGCGAGGTCCCTACTCAGCAACTCAGACGATAGGGACCCTCTTGTCAACAACTCCCCGAGCTGCGCATGCGCAGTAAACGGGGCTGAGGTCACAATGCAGGCTGGCTCTCAGGAGACGGCACGGCGTTTGCGCCGTGGGCAGGGAGTTCGCGGTCAGGCGAGCACCCTGGCCATGGCAACTCCTTTTCCCTACGACATGTGAAACAAATTGATTCGTTATTCTTTTTTGACTTAATATGTGTACTCTTTTTTAGTGTGTTTTCCTGAATTACATATATAACACTGGTAGGCCTGTAGAAACCTTCATCCAAAGATTTGTTGAACCCTATACACAAGGTACTTTGGCAAGCACTTTGCACTCCCCAGAATCTCTGAGCTAGCTTCTTTAGTATCCCCATCATCACACAGACAGAGAAACTGACAGCCTCACAGCTGCCTTTGCCCAAATTCAGAGAGATGATGGGAACACACCGAGACAGTCTGACTGAACAGACTCTGCTCTTCTTCCCCGTGCTATGGTGACTCAAGAATGGGAACCTAGACCGGTTTGTACTTCTTTTCCTAGTTCCTTTCATAGTGAAAGGATATTGTTCGTTCGGGATTGTCTTTCTTTCTGGATGGAGGCCTCCATTGCTATGTACGTAACTCCTAGAATCACTCTAGGTCCATTTTACATACTTTGATCCATTGGGTTCCTGTCTTATTTGCTTCCATACATTGTTTGTTTTCTTCTTTGGTTTCCTCATTGAATCACTGATTATTTACAATTATGTGGTTTAGCTTCTCCTGTTTGTGTTTTCTCTGGTTTTCTTTATGTCATTCATTCCTAGTTTCATACACTTTTGGTCGGAAAAGATGCTTAATACAATTCCAGTCTTCTTAAATTTATTGAGACATTTTCCTGTCCTAATTTGTGATCTCTACTGAAGAACATTCCAAGTGTTCCTGAGAAGAATGTGTATCCTGCTGCTTTCGGCTGTCATGTTCTGTTATAAATCTTTTAAGTCTCTCTGGACTACTGTGTCACAGAATGCCACAGTTTCCTTATTTATTTTCCCTCTGGGTGATCTAACCATTGATGGAATGAGTGTTAAAAATCTCATAGTATTATTTTCCTGCTATCTACTGCTCCCTTTAGTTCTGTAAGTAAGTGCCAAATACGGACATACTTCTGCATGAATTTTTCTTTACCCATTTAAGTCCTCCTGTGTTGCGTGCACAGTCACTTACCCAGTTGTTATTGCCATCTCCTCGGACTGATTCCTTCATATCGTCATAGTGTCCTTGATGTTCCCATCACTTCGTTTCCTGTCCAGTTTGTCTTATATAAGTACTGCGGGTCCTGCTCTTTGCTCTCTTTAACTTGCATAAAGTATCTTTTTCCATCCCTTCACTTTCAGTTTATGTGTGTCCTTAGGTCAAAAATGAGCCTCCCATAGGCAACATAAAGGTGGGTCTCACCTCTTTATCCCTTCAGCCACCCTAATTCTAGTCCGTTTACATTCAAAGCAGTTACTCATGTAGCTTTCAAGAGTGTAAAAGTGAGGCCCAGTGGAAGGCTGAATTCATGAAATTATTTCTCATACCCACTCACAGAGTACTACCTTGTACGGTTAGGGGGGAACAAGATATCCCAAGTGTTCTCCCATGAATCATCGCATCCTTGTTTTATGTAGAATGTTCACCTTTTCATGTGTAGATATCCTATTTTGTCATAAAATTTGACCAGAACAATTTCTACTTACTCCTCGGAAGTCAGACAAGCCATCAAATTCCATTCCTCTGAGTCCCGCTAGAGCATGCTTCCCTCCGCTTGTTCGGTATCTGCTTTAAAGATCAGGTTACAGTTGAATTTATCTTTTCCACATGTAAGCTAAATCGGTCTGGATAGTCCGGATACATTTAAAGACACTTGATGTGACCATAACGATATCAAAAATAACTAGAAAAAGTAGACAGTTCAGACATTCGTGTTTTCCGGGATTCCCAGACCTCACCTGATGTCTTTAGAGCGTGGCTCATTTTCAGGAAGCATGTCTATGAAAATGAATGTGAAATCCAGAGACCATAAACTGACTCTTTAGCTTTGTTGTTTCCTTATGTATGTGAATATTTATATATATAATAAAGAGTTATTCGTGGTGCGTAAATGAGATGGGAAAAACAACTGACATTTAAAATCCACCTAATGTCTGCTCTATGAAAATTCCAGAATGCATTCCATACCGAGAATTTATGTTAACATTTTTAAAACGTATGAACACCAGTACTCTTTATGGAAATAATATCTCTCAGTCTGACCTTTTCTCAGGTAGACATATCCTTCATTAAAAGTGGATAAATACCTCCTCCCCGGAATTCATTCAACTGTGTCCGTGACCCGGACTTAGATGCAAGCGCTTACCTCTCTTACGAGTACTTTCAGAGAACATGGCAGTGGCGGTGTTTTTAATCAGCATGAGAAGTCAAAACCTCAGGACAATTCAAATTTTACAACTCTGCTACCATCACACCTACTATGAACTTGAGAAGACGTTGTAGCACAGGAGTCCCAGCGTATTTCCTACTGGATTTGGTGAGACTGGAAAACAGCGAGGCTCCGCTGTTCCAACCCAGTTTTACTTTGGTGGCAGCAGGTCGATCGAGTGCTGAGATTACATCCGCTGCAGCTGCACGGAGCTGCTCTGAGATCCACAAGCGGCAGAGAGCACTCGGGCGAGGTCCCTACTCAGCAACTCAGACGATAGGGACCCTCTTGTCAACAACTCCCCGAGCTGCGCATGCGCAGTAAACGGGGCTGAGGTCACAATGCAGGCTGGCTCTCAGGAGACGGCACGGCTTTTGCGCCGTGGGCAGGGAGTTCGCGGTCAGGCGAGCACCCTGGCCATGGCAACTCCTTTTCCCTACGACATGTGAAACAAATTGATTCGTTATTCTTTTTTGACTTAATATGTGTACTCTTTTTTAGTGTGTTTTCCTGAATTACATATATAACACTGGTAGGCCTGTAGAAACCTTCATCCAAAGATTTGTTGAACCCTATACACAAGGTACTTTGGCAAGCACTTTGCACTCCCCAGAATCTCTGAGCTAGCTTCTTTAGTATCCCCATCATCACACAGACAGAAAAACTGACAGCCTCACAGCTGCCTTTGCCCAAATTCAGAGAGATGATGGGAACACACCGAGACAGTCTGACTGAACAGACTCTGCTCTTCTTCCCCGTGCTATGGTGACTCAAGAATGGGAACCTAGACCGGTTTGTACTTCTTTTCCTAGTTCCTTTCATAGTGAAAGGATATTGTTCGTTCGGGATTGTCTTTCTTTCTGGGTGGAGGCCTCCATTGCTATGTACGTAACTCCTAGAATCACTCTAGGTCCATTTTACTTACTTTGATCCATTGGGTTCCTGTCTTATTTGCTTCCATACATTGTTTGTTTTCTTCTTTGGTTTCCTCATTGAATCACTGATTATTTACAATTATGTGGTTTAGCTTCTCCTGTTTGTGTTTTCTCTGGTTTTCTTTATGTCATTCATTCCTAGTTTCATACACTTTTGGTCGGAAAAGATGCTTAATACAATTCCAGTCTTCTTAAATTTATTGAGACATTTTCCTGTCCTAATTTGTGATCTCTACTGAAGAACATTCCAAGTGTTCCTGAGAAGAATGTGTATCCTGCTGCTTTCGGCTGTCATGTTCTGTTATAAATCTTTTAAGTCTCTCTGGACTACTGTGTCACAGAATGCCACAGTTTCCTTATTTATTTTCCCTCTGGGTGATCTAACCATTGATGGAATGAGTGTTAAAAATCTCATAGTATTATTTTCCTGCTATCTACTGCTCCCTTTAGTTCTGTAAGTAAGTGCCAAATACGGACATACTTCTGCATGAATTTTTCTTTACCCATTTAAGTCCTCCTGTGTTGCGTGCACAGTCACTTACCCAGTTGTTATTGCCATCTCCTCGGACTGATTCCTTCATATCGTCATAGTGTCCTTGATGTTCCCATCACTTCGTTTCCTGTCCAGTTTGTCTTATATAAGTACTGCGGGTCCTGCTCTTTGCTCTCTTTAACTTGCATAAAGTATCTTTTTCCATCCCTTCACTTTCAGTTTATGTGTGTCCTTAGGTCAAAAATGAGCCTCCCATAGGCAACATAAAGGTGGGTCTCACCTCTTTATCCCTTCAGCCACCCTAATTCTAGTCCGTTTACATTGAAAGCAGTTACTCATGTAGCTTTCAAGAGTGTAAAAGTGAGGCCCAGTGGAAGGCTGAATTCATGAAATTATTTCTCATACCCACTCACAGAGTACTACCTTGTACGGTTAGGGGGGAACAAGATATCCCAAGTGTTCTCCCATGAATCATCGCATCCTTGTTTAATGTAGAATGTTCACCTTTTCATGTGTAGATATCCTATTTGGACCTAAAATTTGACCGGAACAATTTCTACTTACTCCTCGGAAGTCAGACAAGCCATCAAATTCCATTCCTCTGAGTCCCGCTAGAGCATGCTTCCCTCCGCTGGTTCGGTATCTGCTCTAAAGATCAGGTTACAGTTGAATTTATCTTTTCCACATGTAAGCTAAATCGGTCTGGATAGTCCGGATACATTTAAAGACACTTGAAGTGACCATAACGATATCAAAAATAACTAGAAAAACTAGACAGTTCAGACATTCGTGTTTTCCGGGATTCCCAGACCTCACCTGATGTCTTTAGAGCGTGGCTCATTTTCAGGAAGCATGTCTATGAAAATGAATGTGAAATCCAGAGACCATAAACTGACTCTTTAGCTTTGTTGTTTCCTTATGTATGTGAATATTTATGTATATAATAATGAGTTATTCGTGGTGAGTAAATGAGATGGGAAAAACAACTGACATTTAAAATCCACCTAATGTCTGCTCTATGAAAATTCCAGAATGCATTCCATACCGAGAATTTATGTTAACATTTTTAAAACGTATGAAAACCAGTACTCTTTATGGAAATAATATCACTCAGTCTGACTTTTTCTCAGGTAGACATATCCTTCATTAAAAGTGGATAAATACCTCCTCCCCGGAATTCATTCAACTGTGTCCGTGAACCGGACTTAGATCCAAGCGCTTACCTCTCTTACGAGTACTTTCAGAGAACATGGCAGTGGCGGTGTTTTTAAACAGCATGAGAAGTCAAAACCTCAGGACAATTCAAATTTTACAACTCTGCTACCATCACACCTACTATGAACTTGAGAAGACGTTGTAGCACAGGAGTCCCAGCGTATTTCCTACTGGATTTGGTGAGACTGGAAAACAGCGAGGCTCCGCTGTTCCAACCCAGTTTTACTTTGGTGGCAGCAGGTCGATCGAGTGCTGAGATTACATCCGCTGCAGCTGCACGGAGCTGCTCTGAGATCCACAAGCGGCAGAGAGCACTCGGGCGAGGTCCCTACTCAGCAACTCAGACGATAGGGACCCTCTTGTCAACAACTCCCCGAGCTGCGCATGCGCAGTAAACGGGGCTGAGGTCACAATGCAGGCTGGCTCTCAGGAGACGGCACGGCGTTTGCGCCGTGGGCAGGGAGTTCGCGGACAGGCGAGCACCCTGGCCATGGCAACTCCTTTTCCCTACGACATGTGAAACAAATTGATTCGTTATTCTTTTTTGACTTAATATGTGTACTCTTTTTTAGTGTGTTTTCCTGAATTACATATATAACACTGGTAGGCCTGTAGAAACCTTCATCCAAAGATTTGTTGAACCCTATACACAAGGTACTTTGGCAAGCACTTTGCACTCCCCAGAATCTCTGAGCTAGCTTCTTTAGTATCCCCATCATCACACAGACAGAGAAACTGACATCCTCACAGCTGCCTTTGCCAAAATTCAGAGAGATGATGGGAACACACCGAGACAGTCTGACTGAACAGACTCTGCTCTTCTTCCCCGTGCTATGGTGACTCAAGAATGGGAACCTAGAACGGTTTGTACTTCTTTTCCTAGTTCCTTTCATAGTGAAAGGATATTGTTCGTTCGGGATTGTCTTTCTTTCTGGGTGGAGGCCTCCATTGCTATGTACGTAACTCCTAGAATCACTCTAGGTCCATTTTACTTACTTTGATCCATTGGGTTCCTGTCTTATTTGCTTCCATACATTGTTTGTTTTCTTCTTTGGTTTCCTCATTGAATCACTGATTATTTACAATTATGAGGTTTAGCTTCTCCTGTTTGTGTTTTCTCTGGTTTTCTTTATGTCATTCATACCTAGTTTCATACACTTTTGGTCGGAAAAGATGCTTAATACAATTCCAGTCTTCTTAAATTTATTGAGACATTTTCCTGTCCTAATTTGTGATCTCTACTGAAGAACATTCCAAGTGTTCCTGAGAAGAATGTGTATCCTGCTGCTTTCGGCTGTCATGTACTGGTATAAATCTTTTAAGTCTCTCTGGACTACTGTGTCATAGAATGCCACAGTTTCCTTATTTATTTTCCCTCTGGGTGATCTAACCATTGATGGAATGAGTGTTAAAAATCTCATAGTATTATTTTCCTGCTATCTACTGCTCCCTTTAGTTCTGTAAGTAAGTGCCAAATACGGACATACTTCTGCATAAATTTTTCTTTACCCATTTAAGTCCTCCTGTGTTGCGTGCACAGTCACTTACCCAGTTGTTATTGCCATCTCCTCAGACTGATTCCTTCATATCGCCATAGTGTCCTTGATGTTCCCATCTCTTCGTTTCCTGTCCAGTTTATCTTATATAAGTATTGCGGGTCCTGCTCTTTGCTCTCTTTAACTTGCATAAAGTATCTTTTTCCATCCCTTCACTTTCAGTTTATGTGTGTCCTTAGGTCAAAAATGAGCCTCCCATAGGCAACATAAAGGTGGGTCTCACCTCTTTATCCCTTCAGCCACCCTAATTCTAGTCCGTTTACATTCAAAGCAGTTACTCATGTAGCTTTCAAGAGTGTAAAAGTGAGGCCCAGTGGAAGGCTGAATTCATGAAATTATTTCTCATACCCACTCACAGAGTACTACCTTGTACGATTAGGGGGGAACAAGATATCCCAAGTGTTCTCCCATGAATCATCGCATCCTTGTTTAATGTAGAATGTTCACCTTTTCATGTGTAGATATCCTATTTGGACCTAAAATTTGACCGGAACAATTTCTACTTACTCCTCGGAAGTCAGACAAGCCATCAAATTCCATTCCTCTGAGTCCCGCTAGAGCATGCTTCCCTCCGCTGGTTCGGTATCTGCTCTAAAGATCAGGTTACAGTTGAATTTATCTTTTCCACATGTAAGCTAAATCGGTCTGGATAGTCCGGATACATTTAAAGACACTTGAAGTGACCATAACGATATCAAAAATAACTAGAAAAACTAGACAGTTCAGACATTCGTGTTTTCCGGGATTCCCAGACCTCACCTGATGTCTTTAGAGCGTGGCTCATTTTCAGGAAGCATGTCTATGAAAATGAATGTGAAATCCAGAGACCATAAACTGACTCTTTAGCTTTGTTGTTTCCTTATGTATGTGAATATTTATGTATATAATAATGAGTTATTCGTGGTGAGTAAATGAGATGGGAAAAACAACTGACATTTAAAATCCACCTAATGTCTGCTCTATGAAAATTCCAGAATGCATTCCATACCGAGAATTTATGTTAACATTTTTAAAACGTATGAAAACCAGTACTCTTTATGGAAATAATATCACTCAGTCTGACTTTTTCTCAGGTAGACATATCCTTCATTAAAAGTGGATAAATACCTCCTCCCCGGAATTCATTCAACTGTGTCCGTGAACCGGACTTAGATCCAAGCGCTTACCTCTCTTACGAGTACTTTCAGAGAACATGGCAGTGGCGGTGTTTTTAAACAGCATGAGAAGTCAAAACCTCAGGACAATTCAAATTTTACAACTCTGCTACCATCACACCTACTATGAACTTGAGAAGACGTTGTAGCACAGGAGTCCCAGCGTATTTCCTACTGGATTTGGTGAGACTGGAAAACAGCGAGGCTCCGCTGTTCCAACCCAGTTTTACTTTGGTGGCAGCAGGTCGATCGAGTGCTGAGATTACATCCGCTGCAGCTGCACGGAGCTGCTCTGAGATCCACAAGCGGCAGAGAGCACTCGGGCGAGGTCCCTACTCAGCAACTCAGACGATAGGGACCCTCTTGTCAACAACTCCCCGAGCTGCGCATGCGCAGTAAACGGGGCTGAGGTCACAATGCAGGCTGGCTCTCAGGAGACGGCACGGCGTTTGCGCCGTGGGCAGGGAGTTCGCGGACAGGCGAGCACCCTGGCCATGGCAACTCCTTTTCCCTACGACATGTGAAACAAATTGATTCGTTATTCTTTTTTGACTTAATATGTGTACTCTTTTTTAGTGTGTTTTCCTGAATTACATATATAACACTGGTAGGCCTGTAGAAACCTTCATCCAAAGATTTGTTGAACCCTATACACAAGGTACTTTGGCAAGCACTTTGCACTCCCCAGAATCTCTGAGCTAGCTTCTTTAGTATCCCCATCATCACACAGACAGAGAAACTGACAGCCTCACAGCTGCCTTTGCCCAAATTCAGAGAGATGATGGGAACACACCGAGACAGTCTGACTGAACAGACTCTGCTCTTCTTCCCCGTGCTATGGTGACTCAAGAATGGGAACCTAGACCGGTTTGTACTTCTTTTCCTAGTTCCTTTCATAGTGAAAGGATATTGTTCGTTCGGGATTGTCTTTCTTTCTGGGTGGAGGCCTCCATTGCTATGTACGTAACTCCTAGAATCACTCTAGGTCCATTTTACTTACTTTGATCCATTGGGTTCCTGTCTTATTTGCTTCCATACATTGTTTGTTTTCTTCTTTGGTTTCCTCATTGAATCACTGATTATTTACAATTATGAGGTTTAGCTTCTCCTGTTTGTGTTTTCTCTGGTTTTCTTTATGTCATTCATACCTAGTTTCATACACTTTTGGTCGGAAAAGATGCTTAATACAATTCCAGTCTTCTTAAATTTATTGAGACATTTTCCTGTCCTAATTTGTGATCTCTACTGAAGAACATTCCAAGTGTTCCTGAGAAGAATGTGTATCCTGCTGCTTTCGGCTGTCATGTACTGGTATAAATCTTTTAAGTCTCTCTGGACTACTGTGTCATAGAATGCCACAGTTTCCTTATTTATTTTCCCTCTGGGTGATCTAACCATTGATGGAATGAGTGTTAAAAATCTCATAGTATTATTTTCCTGCTATCTACTGCTCCCTTTAGTTCTGTAAGTAAGTGCCAAATACGGACATACTTCTGCATAAATTTTTCTTTACCCATTTAAGTCCTCCTGTGTTGCGTGCACAGTCACTTACCCAGTTGTTATTGCCATCTCCTCAGACTGATTCCTTCATATCGCCATAGTGTCCTTGATGTTCCCATCACTTCGTTTCCTGTCCAGTTTGTCTTATATAAGTACTGCGGGTCCTGCTCTTTGCTCTCTTTAACTTGCATAAAGTATCTTTTTCCATCCCTTCACTTTCAGTTTATGTGTGTCCTTAGGTCAAAAATGAGCCTCCCATAGGCAACATAAAGGTGGGTCTCACCTCTTTATCCCTTCAGCCACCCTAATTCTAGTCCGTTTACATTCAAAGCAGTTACTCATGTAGCTTTCAAGAGTGTAAAAGTGAGGCCCAGTGGAAGGCTGAATTCATGAAATTATTTCTCATACCCACTCACAGAGTACAACCTTGTACGATTAGGGGGGAACAAGATATCCCAAGTGTTCTCCCATGAATCATCGCATCCTTGTTTAATGTAGAATGTTCACCTTTTCATGTGTAGATATCCTATTTGGACCTAAAATTTGACCGGAACAATTTCTACTTACTCCTCGGAAGTCAGACAAGCCA
Source organism: Manis pentadactyla (assembly GCF_030020395.1). Classification (NCBI taxonomy): domain Eukaryota; kingdom Metazoa; phylum Chordata; class Mammalia; order Pholidota; family Manidae; genus Manis; species Manis pentadactyla. The sequence continues at coordinate 31,987,123 of NC_080019.1, forward strand.
TCAAATTCCATTCCTCTGAGTCCCGCTAGAGCATGCTTCCCTCCGCTGGTTCGGTATCTGCTCTAAAGATCAGGTTACAGTTGAATTTATCTTTTCCACATGTAAGCTAAATCGGTCTGGATAGTCCGGATACATTTAAAGACACTTGAAGTGACCATAACGATATCAAAAATAACTAGAAAAACTAGACAGTTCAGACATTCGTGTTTTCCGGGATTCCCAGACCTCACCTGATGTCTTTAGAGCGTGGCTCATTTTCAGGAAGCATGTCTATGAAAATGAATGTGAAATCCAGAGACCATAAACTGACTCTTTAGCTTTGTTGTTTCCTTATGTATGTGAATATTTATGTATATAATAATGAGTTATTCGTGGTGAGTAAATGAGATGGGAAAAACAACTGACATTTAAAATCCACCTAATGTCTGCTCTATGAAAATTCCAGAATGCATTCCATACCGAGAATTTATGTTAACATTTTTAAAACGTATGAAAACCAGTACTCTTTATGGAAATAATATCACTCAGTCTGACTTTTTCTCAGGTAGACATATCCTTCATTAAAAGTGGATAAATACCTCCTCCCCGGAATTCATTCAACTGTGTCCGTGAACCGGACTTAGATCCAAGCGCTTACCTCTCTTACGAGTACTTTCAGAGAACATGGCAGTGGCGGTGTTTTTAAACAGCATGAGAAGTCAAAACCTCAGGACAATTCAAATTTTACAACTCTGCTACCATCACACCTACTATGAACTTGAGAAGACGTTGTAGCACAGGAGTCCCAGCGTATTTCCTACTGGATTTGGTGAGACTGGAAAACAGCGAGGCTCCGCTGTTCCAACCCAGTTTTACTTTGGTGGCAGCAGGTCGATCGAGTGCTGAGATTACATCCGCTGCAGCTGCACGGAGCTGCTCTGAGATCCACAAGCGGCAGAGAGCACTCGGGCGAGGTCCCTACTCAGCAACTCAGACGATAGGGACCCTCTTGTCAACAACTCCCCGAGCTGCGCATGCGCAGTAAACGGGGCTGAGGTCACAATGCAGGCTGGCTCTCAGGAGACGGCACGGCGTTTGAGCCGTGGGCAGGGAGTTCGCGGACAGGCGAGCACCCTGGCCATGGCAACTCCTTTTCCCTACGACATGTGAAACAAATTGATTCGTTATTCTTTTTTGACTTAATATGTGTACTCTTTTTTAGTGTGTTTTCCTGAATTACATATATAACACTGGTAGGCCTGTAGAAACCTTCATCCAAAGATTTGTTGAACCCTATACACAAGGTACTTTGGCAAGCACTTTGCACTCCCCAGAATCTCTGAGCTAGCTTCTTTAGTATCCCCATCATCACACAGACAGAGAAACTGACAGCCTCACAGCTGCCTTTGCCCAAATTCAGAGAGATGATGGGAACACACCGAGACAGTCTGACTGAACAGACTCTGCTCTTCTTCCCCGTGCTATGGTGACTCAAGAATGGGAACCTAGACCGGTTTGTACTTCTTTTCCTAGTTCCTTTCATAGTGAAAGGATATTGTTCGTTCGGGATTGTCTTTCTTTCTGGGTGGAGGCCTCCATTGCTATGTACGTAACTCCTAGAATCACTCTAGGTCCATTTTACTTACTTTGATCCATTGGGTTCCTGTCTTATTTGCTTCCATACATTGTTTGTTTTCTTCTTTGGTTTCCTCATTGAATCACTGATTATTTACAATTATGAGGTTTAGCTTCTCCTGTTTGTGTTTTCTCTGGTTTTCTTTATGTCATTCATACCTAGTTTCATACACTTTTGGTCGGAAAAGATGCTTAATACAATTCCAGTCTTCTTAAATTTATTGAGACATTTTCCTGTCCTAATTTGTGATCTCTACTGAAGAACATTCCAAGTGTTCCTGAGAAGAATGTGTATCCTGCTGCTTTCGGCTGTCATGTACTGGTATAAATCTTTTAAGTCTCTCTGGACTACTGTGTCATAGAATGCCACAGTTTCCTTATTTATTTTCCCTCTGGGTGATCTAACCATTGATGGAATGAGTGTTAAAAATCTCATAGTATTATTTTCCTGCTATCTACTGCTCCCTTTAGTTCTGTAAGTAAGTGCCAAATACGGACATACTTCTGCATAAATTTTTCTTTACCCATTTAAGTCCTCCTGTGTTGCGTGCACAGTCACTTACCCAGTTGTTATTGCCATCTCCTCAGACTGATTCCTTCATATCGCCATAGTGTCCTTGATGTTCCCATCTCTTCGTTTCCTGTCCAGTTTATCTTATATAAGTATTGCGGGTCCTGCTCTTTGCTCTCTTTAACTTGCATAAAGTATCTTTTTCCATCCCTTCACTTTCAGTTTATGTGTGTCCTTAGGTCAAAAATGAGCCTCCCATAGGCAACATAAAGGTGGGTCTCACCTCTTTATCCCTTCAGCCACCCTAATTCTAGTCCGTTTACATTCAAAGCAGTTACTCATGTAGCTTTCAAGAGTGTAAAAGTGAGGCCCAGTGGAAGGCTGAATTCATGAAATTATTTCTCATACCCACTCACAGAGTACTACCTTGTACGATTAGGGGGGAACAAGATATCCCAAGTGTTCTCCCATGAATCATCGCATCCTTGTTTAATGTAGAATGTTCACCTTTTCATGTGTAGATATCCTATTTGGACCTAAAATTTGACCGGAACAATTTCTACTTACTCCTCGGAAGTCAGACAAGCCATCAAATTCCATTCCTCTGAGTCCCGCTAGAGCATGCTTCCCTCCGCTGGTTCGGTATCTGCTCTAAAGATCAGGTTACAGTTGAATTTATCTTTTCCACATGTAAGCTAAATCGGTCTGGATAGTCCGGATACATTTAAAGACACTTGAAGTGACCATAACGATATCAAAAATAACTAGAAAAACTAGACAGTTCAGACATTCGTGTTTTCCGGGATTCCCAGACCTCACCTGATGTCTTTAGAGCGTGGCTCATTTTCAGGAAGCATGTCTATGAAAATGAATGTGAAATCCAGAGACCATAAACTGACTCTTTAGCTTTGTTGTTTCCTTATGTATGTGAATATTTATGTATATAATAATGAGTTATTCGTGGTGAGTAAATGAGATGGGAAAAACAACTGACATTTAAAATCCACCTAATGTCTGCTCTATGAAAATTCCAGAATGCATTCCATACCGAGAATTTATGTTAACATTTTTAAAACGTATGAAAACCAGTACTCTTTATGGAAATAATATCACTCAGTCTGACTTTTTCTCAGGTAGACATATCCTTCATTAAAAGTGGATAAATACCTCCTCCCCGGAATTCATTCAACTGTGTCCGTGAACCGGACTTAGATCCAAGCGCTTACCTCTCTTACGAGTACTTTCAGAGAACATGGCAGTGGCGGTGTTTTTAAACAGCATGAGAAGTCAAAACCTCAGGACAATTCAAATTTTACAACTCTGCTACCATCACACCTACTATGAACTTGAGAAGACGTTGTAGCACAGGAGTCCCAGCGTATTTCCTACTGGATTTGGTGAGACTGGAAAACAGCGAGGCTCCGCTGTTCCAACCCAGTTTTACTTTGGTGGCAGCAGGTCGATCGAGTGCTGAGATTACATCCGCTGCAGCTGCACGGAGCTGCTCTGAGATCCACAAGCGGCAGAGAGCACTCGGGCGAGGTCCCTACTCAGCAACTCAGACGATAGGGACCCTCTTGTCAACAACTCCCCGAGCTGCGCATGCGCAGTAAACGGGGCTGAGGTCACAATGCAGGCTGGCTCTCAGGAGACGGCACGGCGTTTGCGCCGTGGGCAGGGAGTTCGCGGACAGGCGAGCACCCTGGCCATGGCAACTCCTTTTCCCTACGACATGTGAAACAAATTGATTCGTTATTCTTTTTTGACTTAATATGTGTACTCTTTTTTAGTGTGTTTTATTGAATTACATATATATCACTGGTAGGCCTGTAGAAACCTTCATCCAAAGATTTGTTGAACCCTATACACAAGGTACTTTGGCAAGCACTTTGCACTCCCCAGAATCTCTGAGCTAGCTTCTTTAGTATCCCCATCATCACACAGACAGAGAAACTGACATCCTCACAGCTGCCTTTGCCAAAATTCAGAGAGATGATGGGAACACACCGAGACAGTCTGACTGAACAGACTCTGCTCTTCTTCCCCGTGCTATGGTGACTCAAGAATGGGAACCTAGACCGGTTTGTACTTCTTTTCCTAGTTCCTTTCATAGTGAAAGGATATTGTTCGTTCGGGATTGTCTTTCTTTCTGGGTGGAGGCCTCCATTGCTATGTACGTAACTCCTAGAATCACTCTAGGTCCATTTTACTTACTTTGATCCATTGGGTTCCTGTCTTATTTGCTTCCATACATTGTTTGTTTTCTTCTTTGGTTTCCTCATTGAATCACTGATTATTTACAATTATGAGGTTTAGCTTCTCCTGTTTGTGTTTTCTCTGGTTTTCTTTATGTCATTCATACCTAGTTTCATACACTTTTGGTCGGAAAAGATGCTTAATACAATTCCAGTCTTCTTAAATTTATTGAGACATTTTCCTGTCCTAATTTGTGATCTCTACTGAAGAACATTCCAAGTGTTCCTGAGAAGAATGTGTATCCTGCTGCTTTCGGCTGTCATGTACTGGTATAAATCTTTTAAGTCTCTCTGGACTACTGTGTCATAGAATGCCACAGTTTCCTTATTTATTTTCCCTCTGGGTGATCTAACCATTGATGGAATGAGTGTTAAAAATCTCATAGTATTATTTTCCTGCTATCTACTGCTCCCTTTAGTTCTGTAAGTAAGTGCCAAATACGGACATACTTCTGCATAAATTTTTCTTTACCCATTTAAGTCCTCCTGTGTTGCGTGCACAGTCACTTACCCAGTTGTTATTGCCATCTCCTCAGACTGATTCCTTCATATCGCCATAGTGTCCTTGATGTTCCCATCTCTTCGTTTCCTGTCCAGTTTATCTTATATAAGTATTGCGGGTCCTGCTCTTTGCTCTCTTTAACTTGCATAAAGTATCTTTTTCCATCCCTTCACTTTCAGTTTATGTGTGTCCTTAGGTCAAAAATGAGCCTCCCATAGGCAACATAAAGGTGGGTCTCACCTCTTTATCCCTTCAGCCACCCTAATTCTAGTCCGTTTACATTCAAAGCAGTTACTCATGTAGCTTTCAAGAGTGTAAAAGTGAGGCCCAGTGGAAGGCTGACTTCATGAAATTATTTCTCATACCCACTCACAGAGTACTACCTTGTACGATTAGGGGGGAACAAGATATCCCAAGTGTTCTCCCATGAATCATCGCATCCTTGTTTAATGTAGAATGTTCACCTTTTCATGTGTAGATATCCTATTTGGACCTAAAATTTGACCGGAACAATTTCTACTTACTCCTCGGAAGTCAGACAAGCCATCAAATTCCATTCCTCTGAGTCCCGCTAGAGCATGCTTCCCTCCGCTGGTTCGGTATCTGCTCTAAAGATCAGGTTACAGTTGAATTTATCTTTTCCACATGTAAGCTAAATCGGTCTGGATAGTCCGGATACATTTAAAGACACTTGAAGTGACCATAACGATATCAAAAATAACTAGAAAAACTAGACAGTTCAGACATTCGTGTTTTCCGGGATTCCCAGACCTCACCTGATGTCTTTAGAGCGTGGCTCATTTTCAGGAAGCATGTCTATGAAAATGAATGTGAAATCCAGAGACCATAAACTGACTCTTTAGCTTTGTTGTTTCCTTATGTATGTGAATATTTATGTATATAATAATGAGTTATTCGTGGTGAGTAAATGAGATGGGAAAAACAACTGACATTTAAAATCCACCTAATGTCTGCTCTATGAAAATTCCAGAATGCATTCCATACCGAGAATTTATGTTAACATTTTTAAAACGTATGAAAACCAGTACTCTTTATGGAAATAATATCACTCAGTCTGACTTTTTCTCAGGTAGACATATCCTTCATTAAAAGTGGATAAATACCTCCTCCCCGGAATTCATTCAACTGTGTCCGTGAACCGGACTTAGATCCAAGCGCTTACCTCTCTTACGAGTACTTTCAGAGAACATGGCAGTGGCGGTGTTTTTAAACAGCATGAGAAGTCAAAACCTCAGGACAATTCAAATTTTACAACTCTGCTACCATCACACCTACTATGAACTTGAGAAGACGTTGTAGCACAGGAGTCCCAGCGTATTTCCTACTGGATTTGGTGAGACTGGAAAACAGCGAGGCTCCGCTGTTCCAACCCAGTTTTACTTTGGTGGCAGCAGGTCGATCGAGTGCTGAGATTACATCCGCTGCAGCTGCACGGAGCTGCTCTGAGATCCACAAGCGGCAGAGAGCACTCGGGCGAGGTCCCTACTCAGCAACTCAGACGATAGGGACCCTCTTGTCAACAACTCCCCGAGCTGCGCATGCGCAGTAAACGGGGCTGAGGTCACAATGCAGGCTGGCTCTCAGGAGACGGCACGGCGTTTGCGCCGTGGGCAGGGAGTTCGCGGACAGGCGAGCACCCTGGCCATGGCAACTCCTTTTCCCTACGACATGTGAAACAAATTGATTCGTTATTCTTTTTTGACTTAATATGTGTACTCTTTTTTAGTGTGTTTTCCTGAATTACATATATAACACTGGTAGGCCTGTAGAAACCTTCATCCAAAGATTTGTTGAACCCTATACACAAGGTACTTTGGCAAGCACTTTGCACTCCCCAGAATCTCTGAGCTAGCTTCTTTAGTATCCCCATCATCACACAGACAGAGAAACTGACAGCCTCACAGCTGCCTTTGCCCAAATTCAGAGAGATGATGGGAACACACCGAGACAGTCTGACTGAACAGACTCTGCTCTTCTTCCCCGTGCTATGGTGACTCAAGAATGGGAACCTAGACCGGTTTGTACTTCTTTTCCTAGTTCCTTTCATAGTGAAAGGATATTGTTCGTTCGGGATTGTCTTTCTTTCTGGGTGGAGGCCTCCATTGCTATGTACGTAACTCCTAGAATCACTCTAGGTCCATTTTACTTACTTTGATCCATTGGGTTCCTGTCTTATTTGCTTCCATACATTGTTTGTTTTCTTCTTTGGTTTCCTCATTGAATCACTGATTATTTACAATTATGAGGTTTAGCTTCTCCTGTTTGTGTTTTCTCTGGTTTTCTTTATGTCATTCATACCTAGTTTCATACACTTTTGGTCGGAAAAGATGCTTAATACAATTCCAGTCTTCTTAAATTTATTGAGACATTTTCCTGTCCTAATTTGTGATCTCTACTGAAGAACATTCCAAGTGTTCCTGAGAAGAATGTGTATCCTGCTGCTTTCGGCTGTCATGTACTGGTATAAATCTTTTAAGTCTCTCTGGACTACTGTGTCATAGAATGCCACAGTTTCCTTATTTATTTTCCCTCTGGGTGATCTAACCATTGATGGAATGAGTGTTAAAAATCTCATAGTATTATTTTCCTGCTATCTACTGCTCCCTTTAGTTCTGTAAGTAAGTGCCAAATACGGACATACTTCTGCATAAATTTTTCTTTACCCATTTAAGTCCTCCTGTGTTGCGTGCACAGTCACTTACCCAGTTGTTATTGCCATCTCCTCAGACTGATTCCTTCATATCGCCATAGTGTCCTTGATGTTCCCATCTCTTCGTTTCCTGTCCAGTTTATCTTATATAAGTATTGCGGGTCCTGCTCTTTGCTCTCTTTAACTTGCATAAAGTATCTTTTTCCATCCCTTCACTTTCAGTTTATGTGTGTCCTTAGGTCAAAAATGAGCCTCCCATAGGCAACATAAAGGTGGGTCTCACCTCTTTATCCCTTCAGCCACCCTAATTCTAGTCCGTTTACATTCAAAGCAGTTACTCATGTAGCTTTCAAGAGTGTAAAAGTGAGGCCCAGTGGAAGGCTGAATTCATGAAATTATTTCTCATACCCACTCACAGAGTACTACCTTGTACGGTTAGGGGGGAACAAGATATCCCAAGTGTTCTCCCATGAATCATCGCATCCTTGTTTTATGTAGAATGTTCACCTTTTCATGTGTAGATATCCTATTTGGACCTAAAATTTGACCGGAACAATTTCTACTTACTCCTCGGAAGTCAGACAAGCCATCAAATTCCATTCCTCTGAGTCCCGCTAGAGCATGCTTCCCTCCGCTGGTTCGGTATCTGCTCTAAAGATCAGGTTACAGTTCAATTTATCTTTTCCACATGTAAGCTAAATCGGTCTGGATAGTCCGGATACATTTAAAGACACTTGAAGTGACCATAACGATATCAAAAATAACTAGAAAAACTAGACAGTTCAGACATTCGTGTTTTCCGGGATTCCCAGACCTCACCTGATGTCTTTAGAGCGTGGCTCATTTTCAGGAAGCATGTCTATGAAAATGAATGTGAAATCCAGAGACCATAAACTGACTCTTTAGCTTTGTTGTTTCCTTATGTATGTGAATATTTATGTATATAATAATGAGTTATTCGTGGTGAGTAAATGAGATGGGAAAAACAACTGACATTTAAAATCCACCTAATGTCTGCTCTATGAAAATTCCAGAATGCATTCCATACCGAGAATTTATGTTAACATTTTTAAAACGTATGAAAACCAGTACTCTTTATGGAAATAATATCACTCAGTCTGACTTTTTCTCAGGTAGACATATCCTTCATTAAAAGTGGATAAATACCTCCTCCCCGGAATTCATTCAACTGTGTCCGTGAACCGGACTTAGATCCAAGCGCTTACCTCTCTTACGAGTACTTTCAGAGAACATGGCAGTGGCGGTGTTTTTAAACAGCATGAGAAGTCAAAACCTCAGGACAATTCAAATTTTACAACTCTGCTACCATCACACCTACTATGAACTTGAGAAGACGTTGTAGCACAGGAGTCCCAGCGTATTTCCTACTGGATTTGGTGAGACTGGAAAACAGCGAGGCTCCGCTGTTCCAACCCAGTTTTACTTTGGTGGCAGCAGGTCGATCGAGTGCTGAGATTACATCCGCTGCAGCTGCACGGAGCTGCTCTGAGATCCACAAGCGGCAGAGAGCACTCGGGCGAGGTCCCTACTCAGCAACTCAGACGATAGGGACCCTCTTGTCAACAACTCCCTGAGCTGCGCATGCGCAGTAAACGGGGCTGAGGTCACAATGCAGGCTGGCTCTCAGGAGACGGCACGGCGTTTGCGCCGTGGGCAGGGAGTTCGCGGACAGGCGAGCACCCTGGCCATGGCAACTCCTTTTCCCTACGACATGTGAAACAAATTGATTCGTTATTCTTTTTTGACTTAATATGTGTACTCTTTTTTAGTGTGTTTTATTGAATTACATATATATCACTGGTAGGCCTGTAGAAACCTTCATCCAAAGATTTGTTGAACCCTATACACAAGGTACTTTGGCAAGCACTTTGCACTCCCCAGAATCTCTGAGCTAGCTTCTTTAGTATCCAGATCATCACACAGACAGAGAAACTGACATCCTCACAGCTGCCTTTGCCCAAATTCAGAGAGATGATGGGAACACACCGAGACAGTCTGACTGAACAGACTCTGCTCTTCTTCCCCGTGCTATGGTGACTCAAGAATGGGAACCTAGACCGGTTTGTACTTCTTTTCCTAGTTCCTTTCATAGTGAAAGGATATTGTTCGTTCGGGATTGTCTTTCTTTCTGGGTGGAGGCCTCCATTGCTATGTACGTAACTCCTAGAATCACTCTAGGTCCATTTTACTTACTTTGATCCATTGGGTTCCTGTCTTATTTGCTTCCATACATTGTTTGTTTTCTTCTTTGGTTTCCTCATTGAATCACTGATTATTTACAATTATGAGGTTTAGCTTCTCCTGTTTGTGTTTTCTCTGGTTTTCTTTATGTCATTCATACCTAGTTTCATACACTTTTGGTCGGAAAAGATGCTTAATACAATTCCAGTCTTCTTAAATTTATTGAGACATTTTCCTGTCCTAATTTGTGATCTCTACTGAAGAACATTCCAAGTGTTCCTGAGAAGAATGTGTATCCTGCTGCTTTCGGCTGTCATGTACTGGTATAAATCTTTTAAGTCTCTCTGGACTACTGTGTCATAGAATGCCACAGTTTCCTTATTTATTTTCCCTCTGGGTGATCTAACCATTGATGGAATGAGTGTTAAAAATCTCATAGTATTATTTTCCTGCTATCTACTGCTCCCTTTAGTTCTGTAAGTAAGTGCCAAATACGGACATACTTCTGCATAAATTTTTCTTTACCCATTTAAGTCCTCCTGTGTTGCGTGCACAGTCACTTACCCAGTTGTTATTGCCATCTCCTCAGACTGATTCCTTCATATCGCCATAGTGTCCTTGATGTTCCCATCTCTTCGTTTCCTGTCCAGTTTATCTTATATAAGTATTGCGGGTCCTGCTCTTTGCTCTCTTTAACTTGCATAAAGTATCTTTTTCCATCCCTTCACTTTCAGTTTATGTGTGTCCTTAGGTCAAAAATGAGCCTCCCATAGGCAACATAAAGGTGGGTCTCACCTCTTTATCCCTTCAGCCACCCTAATTCTAGTCCGTTTACATTCAAAGCAGTTACTCATGTAGCTTTCAAGAGTGTAAAAGTGAGGCCCAGTGGAAGGCTGACTTCATGAAATTATTTCTCATACCCACTCACAGAGTACTACCTTGTACGATTAGGGGGGAACAAGATATCCCAAGTGTTCTCCCATGAATCATCGCATCCTTGTTTAATGTAGAATGTTCACCTTTTCATGTGTAGATATCCTATTTGGACCTAAAATTTGACCGGAACAATTTCTACTTACTCCTCGGAAGTCAGACAAGCCATCAAATTCCATTCCTCTGAGTCCCGCTAGAGCATGCTTCCCTCCGCTGGTTCGGTATCTGCTCTAAAGATCAGGTTACAGTTGAATTTATCTTTTCCACATGTAAGCTAAATCGGTCTGGATAGTCCGGATACATTTAAAGACACTTGAAGTGACCATAACGATATCAAAAATAACTAGAAAAACTAGACAGTTCAGACATTCGTGTTTTCCGGGATTCCCAGACCTCACCTGATGTCTTTAGAGCGTGGCTCATTTTCAGGAAGCATGTCTATGAAAATGAATGTGAAATCCAGAGACCATAAACTGACTCTTTAGCTTTGTTGTTTCCTTATGTATGTGAATATTTATGTATATAATAATGAGTTATTCGTGGTGAGTAAATGAGATGGGAAAAACAACTGACATTTAAAATCCACCTAATGTCTGCTCTATGAAAATTCCAGAATGCATTCCATACCGAGAATTTATGTTAACATTTTTAAAACGTATGAAAACCAGTACTCTTTATGGAAATAATATCACTCAGTCTGACTTTTTCTCAGGTAGACATATCCTTCATTAAAAGTGGATAAATACCTCCTCCCCGGAATTCATTCAACTGTGTCCGTGAACCGGACTTAGATCCAAGCGCTTACCTCTCTTACGAGTACTTTCAGAGAACATGGCAGTGGCGGTGTTTTTAAACAGCATGAGAAGTCAAAACCTCAGGACAATTCAAATTTTACAACTCTGCTACCATCACACCTACTATGAACTTGAGAAGACGTTGTAGCACAGGAGTCCCAGCGTATTTCCTACTGGATTTGGTGAGACTGGAAAACAGCGAGGCTCCGCTGTTCCAACCCAGTTTTACTTTGGTGGCAGCAGGTCGATCGAGTGCTGAGATTACATCCGCTGCAGCTGCACGGAGCTGCTCTGAGATCCACAAGCGGCAGAGAGCACTCGGGCGAGGTCCCTACTCAGCAACTCAGACGATAGGGACCCTCTTGTCAACAACTCCCCGAGCTGCGCATGCGCAGTAAACGGGGCTGAGGTCACAATGCAGGCTGGCTCTCAGGAGACGGCACGGCGTTTGCGCCGTGGGCAGGGAGTTCGCGGACAGGCGAGCACCCTGGCCATGGCAACTCCTTTTCCCTACGACATGTGAAACAAATTGATTCGTTATTCTTTTTTGACTTAATATGTGTACTCTTTTTTAGTGTGTTTTCCTGAATTACATATATAACACTGGTAGGCCTGTAGAAACCTTCATCCAAAGATTTGTTGAACCCTATACACAAGGTACTTTGGCAAGCACTTTGCACTCCCCAGAATCTCTGAGCTAGCTTCTTTAGTATCCCCATCATCACACAGACAGAGAAACTGACAGCCTCACAGCTGCCTTTGCCCAAATTCAGAGAGATGATGGGAACACACCGAGACAGTCTGACTGAACAGACTCTGCTCTTCTTCCCCGTGCTATGGTGACTCAAGAATGGGAACCTAGACCGGTTTGTACTTCTTTTCCTAGTTCCTTTCATAGTGAAAGGATATTGTTCGTTCGGGATTGTCTTTCTTTCTGGGTGGAGGCCTCCATTGCTATGTACGTAACTCCTAGAATCACTCTAGGTCCATTTTACTTACTTTGATCCATTGGGTTCCTGTCTTATTTGCTTCCATACATTGTTTGTTTTCTTCTTTGGTTTCCTCATTGAATCACTGATTATTTACAATTATGAGGTTTAGCTTCTCCTGTTTGTGTTTTCTCTGGTTTTCTTTATGTCATTCATACCTAGTTTCATACACTTTTGGTCGGAAAAGATGCTTAATACAATTCCAGTCTTCTTAAATTTATTGAGACATTTTCCTGTCCTAATTTGTGATCTCTACTGAAGAACATTCCAAGTGTTCCTGAGAAGAATGTGTATCCTGCTGCTTTCGGCTGTCATGTACTGGTATAAATCTTTTAAGTCTCTCTGGACTACTGTGTCATAGAATGCCACAGTTTCCTTATTTATTTTCCCTCTGGGTGATCTAACCATTGATGGAATGAGTGTTAAAAATCTCATAGTATTATTTTCCTGCTATCTACTGCTCCCTTTAGTTCTGTAAGTAAGTGCCAAATACGGACATACTTCTGCATAAATTTTTCTTTACCCATTTAAGTCCTCCTGTGTTGCGTGCACAGTCACTTACCCAGTTGTTATTGCCATCTCCTCAGACTGATTCCTTCATATCGCCATAGTGTCCTTGATGTTCCCATCTCTTCGTTTCCTGTCCAGTTTATCTTATATAAGTATTGCGGGTCCTGCTCTTTGCTCTCTTTAACTTGCATAAAGTATCTTTTTCCATCCCTTCACTTTCAGTTTATGTGTGTCCTTAGGTCAAAAATGAGCCTCCCATAGGCAACATAAAGGTGGGTCTCACCTCTTTATCCCTTCAGCCACCCTAATTCTAGTCCGTTTACATTCAAAGCAGTTACTCATGTAGCTTTCAAGAGTGTAAAAGTGAGGCCCAGTGGAAGGCTGAATTCATGAAATTATTTCTCATACCCACTCACAGAGTACTACCTTGTACGGTTAGGGGGGAACAAGATATCCCAAGTGTTCTCCCATGAATCATCGCATCCTTGTTTAATGTAGAATGTTCACCTTTTCATGTGTAGATATCCTATTTGGACCTAAAATTTGACCGGAACAATTTCTACTTACTCCTCGGAAGTCAGACAAGCCATCAAATTCCATTCCTCTGAGTCCCGCTAGAGCATGCTTCCCTCCGCTGGTTCGGTATCTGCTCTAAAGATCAGGTTACAGTTCAATTTATCTTTTCCACATGTAAGCTAAATCGGTCTGGATAGTCCGGATACATTTAAAGACACTTGAAGTGACCATAACGATATCAAAAATAACTAGAAAAACTAGACAGTTCAGACATTCGTGTTTTCCGGGATTCCCAGACCTCACCTGATGTCTTTAGAGCGTGGCTCATTTTCAGGAAGCATGTCTATGAAAATGAATGTGAAATCCAGAGACCATAAACTGACTCTTTAGCTTTGTTGTTTCCTTATGTATGTGAATATTTATGTATATAATAATGAGTTATTCGTGGTGAGTAAATGAGATGGGAAAAACAACTGACATTTAAAATCCACCTAATGTCTGCTCTATGAAAATTCCAGAATGCATTCCATACCGAGAATTTATGTTAACATTTTTAAAACGTATGAAAACCAGTACTCTTTATGGAAATAATATCACTCAGTCTGACTTTTTCTCAGGTAGACATATCCTTCATTAAAAGTGGATAAATACCTCCTCCCCGGAATTCATTCAACTGTGTCCGTGAACCGGACTTAGATCCAAGCGCTTACCTCTCTTACGAGTACTTTCAGAGAACATGGCAGTGGCGGTGTTTTTAAACAGCATGAGAAGTCAAAACCTCAGGACAATTCAAATTTTACAACTCTGCTACCATCACACCTACTATGAACTTGAGAAGACGTTGTAGCACAGGAGTCCCAGCGTATTTCCTACTGGATTTGGTGAGACTGGAAAACAGCGAGGCTCCGCTGTTCCAACCCAGTTTTACTTTGGTGGCAGCAGGTCGATCGAGTGCTGAGATTACATCCGCTGCAGCTGCACGGAGCTGCTCTGAGATCCACAAGCGGCAGAGAGCACTCGGGCGAGGTCCCTACTCAGCAACTCAGACGATAGGGACCCTCTTGTCAACAACTCCCCGAGCTGCGCATGCGCAGTAAACGGGGCTGAGGTCACAATGCAGGCTGGCTCTCAGGAGACGGCAGGGCGTTTGCGCCGTGGGCAGGGAGTTCGCGGACAGGCGAGCACCCTGGCCATGGCAACTCCTTTTCCCTACGACATGTGAAACAAATTGATTCGTTATTCTTTTTTGACTTAATATGTGTACTCTTTTTTAGTGTGTTTTCCTGAATTACATATATAACACTGGTAGGCCTGTAGAAACCTTCATCCAAAGATTTGTTGAACCCTATACACAAGGTACTTTGGCAAGCACTTTGCACTCCCCAGAATCTCTGAGCTAGCTTCTTTAGTATCCCCATCATCACACAGACAGAGAAACTGACATCCTCACAGCTGCCTTTGCCCAAATTCAGAGAGATGATGGGAACACACCGAGACAGTCTGACTGAACAGACTCTGCTCTTCTTCCCCGTGCTATGGTGACTCAAGAATGGGAACCTAGACCGGTTTGTACTTCTTTTCCTAGTTCCTTTCATAGTGAAAGGATATTGTTCGTTCGGGATTGTCTTTCTTTCTGGGTGGAGGCCTCCATTGCTATGTACGTAACTCCTAGAATCACTCTAGGTCCATTTTACTTACTTTGATCCATTGGGTTCCTGTCTTATTTGCTTCCATACATTGTTTGTTTTCTTCTTTGGTTTCCTCATTGAATCACTGATTATTTACAATTATGAGGTTTAGCTTCTCCTGTTTGTGTTTTCTCTGGTTTTCTTTATGTCATTCATACCTAGTTTCATACACTTTTGGTCGGAAAAGATGCTTAATACAATTCCAGTCTTCTTAAATTTATTGAGACATTTTCCTGTCCTAATTTGTGATCTCTACTGAAGAACATTCCAAGTGTTCCTGAGAAGAATGTGTATCCTGCTGCTTTCGGCTGTCATGTACTGGTATAAATCTTTTAAGTCTCTCTGGACTACTGTGTCATAGAATGCCACAGTTTCCTTATTTATTTTCCCTCTGGGTGATCTAACCATTGATGGAATGAGTGTTAAAAATCTCATAGTATTATTTTCCTGCTATCTACTGCTCCCTTTAGTTCTGTAAGTAAGTGCCAAATACGGACATACTTCTGCATAAATTTTTCTTTACCCATTTAAGTCCTCCTGTGTTGCGTGCACAGTCACTTACCCAGTTGTTATTGCCATCTCCTCAGACTGATTCCTTCATATCGCCATAGTGTCCTTGATGTTCCCATCACTTCGTTTCCTGTCCAGTTTGTCTTATATAAGTACTGCGGGTCCTGCTCTTTGCTCTCTTTAACTTGCATAAAGTATCTTTTTCCATCCCTTCACTTTCAGTTTATGTGTGTCCTTAGGTCAAAAATGAGCCTCCCATAGGCAACATAAAGGTGGGTCTCACCTCTTTATCCCTTCAGCCACCCTAATTCTAGTCCGTTTACATTCAAAGCAGTTACTCATGTAGCTTTCAAGAGTGTAAAAGTGAGGCCCAGTGGAAGGCTGAATTCATGAAATTATTTCTCATACCCACTCACAGAGTACTACCTTGTACGGTTAGGGGGGAACAAGATATCCCTAGTGTTCTCCCATGAATCATCGCATCCTTGTTTTATGTAGAATGTTCACCTTTTCATGTGTAGATATCCTATTTGGACCTAAAATTTGACCGGAACAATTTCTACTTACTCCTCGGAAGTCAGACAAGCCATCAAATTCCATTCCTCTGAGTCCCGCTAGAGCATGCTTCCCTCCGCTGGTTCGGTATCTGCTCTAAAGATCAGGTTACAGTTGAATTTATCTTTTCCACATGTAAGCTAAATCGGTCTGGATAGTCCGGATACATTTAAAGACACTTGAAGTGACCATAACGATATCAAAAATAACTAGAAAAACTAGACAGTTCAGACATTCGTGTTTTCCGGGATTCCCAGACCTCACCTGATGTCTTTAGAGCGTGGCTCATTTTCAGGAAGCATGTCTATGAAAATGAATGTGAAATCCAGAGACCATAAACTGACTCTTTAGCTTTGTTGTTTCCTTATGTATGTGAATATTTATGTATATAATAATGAGTTATTCGTGGTGAGTAAATGAGATGGGAAAAACAACTGACATTTAAAATCCACCTAATGTCTGCTCTATGAAAATTCCAGAATGCATTCCATACCGAGAATTTATGTTAACATTTTTAAAACGTATGAAAACCAGTACTCTTTATGGAAATAATATCACTCAGTCTGACTTTTTCTCAGGTAGACATATCCTTCATTAAAAGTGGATAAATACCTCCTCCCCGGAATTCATTCAACTGTGTCCGTGAACCGGACTTAGATCCAAGCGCTTACCTCTCTTACGAGTACTTTCAGAGAACATGGCAGTGGCGGTGTTTTTAAACAGCATGAGAAGTCAAAACCTCAGGACAATTCAAATTTTACAACTCTGCTACCATCACACCTACTATGAACTTGAGAAGACGTTGTAGCACAGGAGTCCCAGCGTATTTCCTACTGGATTTGGTGAGACTGGAAAACAGCGAGGCTCCGCTGTTCCAACCCAGTTTTACTTTGGTGGCAGCAGGTCGATCGAGTGCTGAGATTACATCCGCTGCAGCTGCACGGAGCTGCTCTGAGATCCACAAGCGGCAGAGAGCACTCGGGCGAGGTCCCTACTCAGCAACTCAGACGATAGGGACCCTCTTGTCAACAACTCCCCGAGCTGCGCATGCGCAGTAAACGGGGCTGAGGTCACAATGCAGGCTGGCTCTCAGGAGACGGCACGGCGTTTGCGCCGTGGGCAGGGAGTTCGCGGACAGGCGAGCACCCTGGCCATGGCAACTCCTTTTCCCTACGACATGTGAAACAAATTGATTCGTTATTCTTTTTTGACTTAATATGTGTACTCTTTTTTAGTGTGTTTTCCTGAATTACATATATAACACTGGTAGGCCTGTAGAAACCTTCATCCAAAGATTTGTTGAACCCTATACACAAGGTACTTTGGCAAGCACTTTGCACTCCCCAGAATCTCTGAGCTAGCTTCTTTAGTATCCCCATCATCACACAGACAGAGAAACTGACATCCTCACAGCTGCCTTTGCCAAAATTCAGAGAGATGATGGGAACACACCGAGACAGTCTGACTGAACAGACTCTGCTCTTCTTCCCCGTGCTATGGTGACTCAAGAATGGGAACCTAGACCGGTTTGTACTTCTTTTCCTAGTTCCTTTCATAGTGAAAGGATATTGTTCGTTCGGGATTGTCTTTCTTTCTGGGTGGAGGCCTCCATTGCTATGTACGTAACTCCTAGAATCACTCTAGGTCCATTTTACTTACTTTGATCCATTGGGTTCCTGTCTTATTTGCTTCCATACATTGTTTGTTTTCTTCTTTGGTTTCCTCATTGAATCACTGATTATTTACAATTATGAGGTTTAGCTTCTCCTGTTTGTGTTTTCTCTGGTTTTCTTTATGTCATTCATACCTAGTTTCATACACTTTTGGTCGGAAAAGATGCTTAATACAATTCCAGTCTTCTTAAATTTATTGAGACATTTTCCTGTCCTAATTTGTGATCTCTACTGAAGAACATTCCAAGTGTTCCTGAGAAGAATGTGTATCCTGCTGCTTTCGGCTGTCATGTACTGGTATAAATCTTTTAAGTCTCTCTGGACTACTGTGTCATAGAATGCCACAGTTTCCTTATTTATTTTCCCTCTGGGTGATCTAACCATTGATGGAATGAGTGTTAAAAATCTCATAGTATTATTTTCCTGCTATCTACTGCTCCCTTTAGTTCTGTAAGTAAGTGCCAAATACGGACATACTTCTGCATAAATTTTTCTTTACCCATTTAAGTCCTCCTGTGTTGCGTGCACAGTCACTTACCCAGTTGTTATTGCCATCTCCTCAGACTGATTCCTTCATATCGCCATAGTGTCCTTGATGTTCCCATCTCTTCGTTTCCTGTCCAGTTTATCTTATATAAGTATTGCGGGTCCTGCTCTTTGCTCTCTTTAACTTGCATAAAGTATCTTTTTCCATCCCTTCACTTTCAGTTTATGTGTGTCCTTAGGTCAAAAATGAGCCTCCCATAGGCAACATAAAGGTGGGTCTCACCTCTTTATCCCTTCAGCCACCCTAATTCTAGTCCGTTTACATTCAAAGCAGTTACTCATGTAGCTTTCAAGAGTGTAAAAGTGAGGCCCAGTGGAAGGCTGAATTCATGAAATTATTTCTCATACCCACTCACAGAGTACTACCTTGTACGGTTAGGGGGGAACAAGATATCCCAAGTGTTCTCCCATGAATCATCGCATCCTTGTTTAATGTAGAATGTTCACCTTTTCATGTGTAGATATCCTATTTGGACCTAAAATTTGACCGGAACAATTTCTACTTACTCCTCGGAAGTCAGACAAGCCATCAAATTCCATTCCTCTGAGTCCCGCTAGAGCATGCTTCCCTCCGCTGGTTCGGTATCTGCTCTAAAGATCAGGTTACAGTTCAATTTATCTTTTCCACATGTAAGCTAAATCGGTCTGGATAGTCCGGATACATTTAAAGACACTTGAAGTGACCATAACGATATCAAAAATAACTAGAAAAACTAGACAGTTCAGACATTCGTGTTTTCCGGGATTCCCAGACCTCACCTGATGTCTTTAGAGCGTGGCTCATTTTCAGGAAGCATGTCTATGAAAATGAATGTGAAATCCAGAGACCATAAACTGACTCTTTAGCTTTGTTGTTTCCTTATGTATGTGAATATTTATGTATATAATAATGAGTTATTCGTGGTGAGTAAATGAGATGGGAAAAACAACTGACATTTAAAATCCACCTAATGTCTGCTCTATGAAAATTCCAGAATGCATTCCATACCGAGAATTTATGTTAACATTTTTAAAACGTATGAAAACCAGTACTCTTTATGGAAATAATATCACTCAGTCTGACTTTTTCTCAGGTAGACATATCCTTCATTAAAAGTGGATAAATACCTCCTCCCCGGAATTCATTCAACTGTGTCCGTGAACCGGACTTAGATCCAAGCGCTTACCTCTCTTACGAGTACTTTCAGAGAACATGGCAGTGGCGGTGTTTTTAAACAGCATGAGAAGTCAAAACCTCAGGACAATTCAAATTTTACAACTCTGCTACCATCACACCTACTATGAACTTGAGAAGACGTTGTAGCACAGGAGTCCCAGCGTATTTCCTACTGGATTTGGTGAGACTGGAAAACAGCGAGGCTCCGCTGTTCCAACCCAGTTTTACTTTGGTGGCAGCAGGTCGATCGAGTGCTGAGATTACATCCGCTGCAGCTGCACGGAGCTGCTCTGAGATCCACAAGCGGCAGAGAGCACTCGGGCGAGGTCCCTACTCAGCAACTCAGACGATAGGGACCCTCTTGTCAACAACTCCCCGAGCTGCGCATGCGCAGTAAACGGGGCTGAGGTCACAATGCAGGCTGGCTCTCAGGAGACGGCAGGGCGTTTGCGCCGTGGGCAGGGAGTTCGCGGACAGGCGAGCACCCTGGCCATGGCAACTCCTTTTCCCTACGACATGTGAAACAAATTGATTCGTTATTCTTTTTTGACTTAATATGTGTACTCTTTTTTAGTGTGTTTTCCTGAATTACATATATAACACTGGTAGGCCTGTAGAAACCTTCATCCAAAGATTTGTTGAACCCTATACACAAGGTACTTTGGCAAGCACTTTGCACTCCCCAGAATCTCTGAGCTAGCTTCTTTAGTATCCCCATCATCACACAGACAGAGAAACTGACATCCTCACAGCTGCCTTTGCCCAAATTCAGAGAGATGATGGGAACACACCGAGACAGTCTGACTGAACAGACTCTGCTCTTCTTCCCCGTGCTATGGTGACTCAAGAATGGGAACCTAGACCGGTTTGTACTTCTTTTCCTAGTTCCTTTCATAGTGAAAGGATATTGTTCGTTCGGGATTGTCTTTCTTTCTGGGTGGAGGCCTCCATTGCTATGTACGTAACTCCTAGAATCACTCTAGGTCCATTTTACTTACTTTGATCCATTGGGTTCCTGTCTTATTTGCTTCCATACATTGTTTGTTTTCTTCTTTGGTTTCCTCATTGAATCACTGATTATTTACAATTATGAGGTTTAGCTTCTCCTGTTTGTGTTTTCTCTGGTTTTCTTTATGTCATTCATACCTAGTTTCATACACTTTTGGTCGGAAAAGATGCTTAATACAATTCCAGTCTTCTTAAATTTATTGAGACATTTTCCTGTCCTAATTTGTGATCTCTACTGAAGAACATTCCAAGTGTTCCTGAGAAGAATGTGTATCCTGCTGCTTTCGGCTGTCATGTACTGGTATAAATCTTTTAAGTCTCTCTGGACTACTGTGTCATAGAATGCCACAGTTTCCTTATTTATTTTCCCTCTGGGTGATCTAACCATTGATGGAATGAGTGTTAAAAATCTCATAGTATTATTTTCCTGCTATCTACTGCTCCCTTTAGTTCTGTAAGTAAGTGCCAAATACGGACATACTTCTGCATAAATTTTTCTTTACCCATTTAAGTCCTCCTGTGTTGCGTGCACAGTCACTTACCCAGTTGTTATTGCCATCTCCTCAGACTGATTCCTTCATATCGCCATAGTGTCCTTGATGTTCCCATCACTTCGTTTCCTGTCCAGTTTGTCTTATATAAGTACTGCGGGTCCTGCTCTTTGCTCTCTTTAACTTGCATAAAGTATCTTTTTCCATCCCTTCACTTTCAGTTTATGTGTGTCCTTAGGTCAAAAATGAGCCTCCCATAGGCAACATAAAGGTGGGTCTCACCTCTTTATCCCTTCAGCCACCCTAATTCTAGTCCGTTTACATTCAAAGCAGTTACTCATGTAGCTTTCAAGAGTGTAAAAGTGAGGCCCAGTGGAAGGCTGAATTCATGAAATTATTTCTCATACCCACTCACAGAGTACTACCTTGTACGGTTAGGGGGGAACAAGATATCCCTAGTGTTCTCCCATGAATCATCGCATCCTTGTTTAATGTAGAATGTTCACCTTTTCATGTGTAGATATCCTATTTGGACCTAAAATTTGACCGGAACAATTTCTACTTACTCCTCGGAAGTCAGACAAGCCATCAAATTCCATTCCTCTGAGTCCCGCTAGAGCATGCTTCCCTCCGCTGGTTCGGTATCTGCTCTAAAGATCAGGTTACAGTTGAATTTATCTTTTCCACATGTAAGCTAAATCGGTCTGGATAGTCCGGATACATTTAAAGACACTTGAAGTGACCATAACGATATCAAAAATAACTAGAAAAACTAGACAGTTCAGACATTCGTGTTTTCCGGGATTCCCAGACCTCACCTGATGTCTTTAGAGCGTGGCTCATTTTCAGGAAGCATGTCTATGAAAATGAATGTGAAATCCAGAGACCATAAACTGACTCTTTAGCTTTGTTGTTTCCTTATGTATGTGAATATTTATGTATATAATAATGAGTTATTCGTGGTGAGTAAATGAGATGGGAAAAACAACTGACATTTAAAATCCACCTAATGTCTGCTCTATGAAAATTCCAGAATGCATTCCATACCGAGAATTTATGTTAACATTTTTAAAACGTATGAAAACCAGTACTCTTTATGGAAATAATATCACTCAGTCTGACTTTTTCTCAGGTAGACATATCCTTCATTAAAAGTGGATAAATACCTCCTCCCCGGAATTCATTCAACTGTGTCCGTGAACCGGACTTAGATCCAAGCGCTTACCTCTCTTACGAGTACTTTCAGAGAACATGGCAGTGGCGGTGTTTTTAAACAGCATGAGAAGTCAAAACCTCAGGACAATTCAAATTTTACAACTCTGCTACCATCACACCTACTATGAACTTGAGAAGACGTTGTAGCACAGGAGTCCCAGCGTATTTCCTACTGGATTTGGTGAGACTGGAAAACAGCGAGGCTCCGCTGTTCCAACCCAGTTTTACTTTGGTGGCAGCAGGTCGATCGAGTGCTGAGATTACATCCGCTGCAGCTGCACGGAGCTGCTCTGAGATCCACAAGCGGCAGAGAGCACTCGGGCGAGGTCCCTACTCAGCAACTCAGACGATAGGGACCCTCTTGTCAACAACTCCCCGAGCTGCGCATGCGCAGTAAACGGGGCTGAGGTCACAATGCAGGCTGGCTCTCAGGAGACGGCACGGCGTTTGCGCCGTGGGCAGGGAGTTCGCGGACAGGCGAGCACCCTGGCCATGGCAACTCCTTTTCCCTACGACATGTGAAACAAATTGATTCGTTATTCTTTTTTGACTTAATATGTGTACTCTTTTTTAGTGTGTTTTCCTGAATTACATATATAACACTGGTAGGCCTGTAGAAACCTTCATCCAAAGATTTGTTGAACCCTATACACAAGGTACTTTGGCAAGCACTTTGCACTCCCCAGAATCTCTGAGCTAGCTTCTTTAGTATCCCCATCATCACACAGACAGAGAAACTGACATCCTCACAGCTGCCTTTGCCAAAATTCAGAGAGATGATGGGAACACACCGAGACAGTCTGACTGAACAGACTCTGCTCTTCTTCCCCGTGCTATGGTGACTCAAGAATGGGAACCTAGACCGGTTTGTACTTCTTTTCCTAGTTCCTTTCATAGTGAAAGGATATTGTTCGTTCGGGATTGTCTTTCTTTCTGGGTGGAGGCCTCCATTGCTATGTACGTAACTCCTAGAATCACTCTAGGTCCATTTTACTTACTTTGATCCATTGGGTTCCTGTCTTATTTGCTTCCATACATTGTTTGTTTTCTTCTTTGGTTTCCTCATTGAATCACTGATTATTTACAATTATGAGGTTTAGCTTCTCCTGTTTGTGTTTTCTCTGGTTTTCTTTATGTCATTCATACCTAGTTTCATACACTTTTGGTCGGAAAAGATGCTTAATACAATTCCAGTCTTCTTAAATTTATTGAGACATTTTCCTGTCCTAATTTGTGATCTCTACTGAAGAACATTCCAAGTGTTCCTGAGAAGAATGTGTATCCTGCTGCTTTCGGCTGTCATGTACTGGTATAAATCTTTTAAGTCTCTCTGGACTACTGTGTCATAGAATGCCACAGTTTCCTTATTTATTTTCCCTCTGGGTGATCTAACCATTGATGGAATGAGTGTTAAAAATCTCATAGTATTATTTTCCTGCTATCTACTGCTCCCTTTAGTTCTGTAAGTAAGTGCCAAATACGGACATACTTCTGCATAAATTTTTCTTTACCCATTTAAGTCCTCCTGTGTTGCGTGCACAGTCACTTACCCAGTTGTTATTGCCATCTCCTCAGACTGATTCCTTCATATCGCCATAGTGTCCTTGATGTTCCCATCTCTTCGTTTCCTGTCCAGTTTATCTTATATAAGTATTGCGGGTCCTGCTCTTTGCTCTCTTTAACTTGCATAAAGTATCTTTTTCCATCCCTTCACTTTCAGTTTATGTGTGTCCTTAGGTCAAAAATGAGCCTCCCATAGGCAACATAAAGGTGGGTCTCACCTCTTTATCCCTTCAGCCACCCTAATTCTAGTCCGTTTACATCCAAAGCAGTTACTCATGTAGCTTTCAAGAGTGTAAAAGTGAGGCCCAGTGGAAGGCTGAATTCATGAAATTATTTCTCATACCCACTCACAGAGTACTACCTTGTACGATTAGGGGGGAACAAGATATCCCAAGTGTTCTCCCATGAATCATCGCATCCTTGTTTAATGTAGAATGTTCACCTTTTCATGTGTAGATATCCTATTTGGACCTAAAATTTGACCGGAACAATTTCTACTTACTCCTCGGAAGTCAGACAAGCCATCAAATTCCATTCCTCTGAGTCCCGCTAGAGCATGCTTCCCTCCGCTGGTTCGGTATCTGCTCTAAAGATCAGGTTACAGTTGAATTTATCTTTTCCACATGTAAGCTAAATCGGTCTGGATAGTCCGGATACATTTAAAGACACTTGAAGTGACCATAACGATATCAAAAATAACTAGAAAAACTAGACAGTTCAGACATTCGTGTTTTCCGGGATTCCCAGACCTCACCTGATGTCTTTAGAGCGTGGCTCATTTTCAGGAAGCATGTCTATGAAAATGAATGTGAAATCCAGAGACCATAAACTGACTCTTTAGCTTTGTTGTTTCCTTATGTATGTGAATATTTATGTATATAATAATGAGTTATTCGTGGTGAGTAAATGAGATGGGAAAAACAACTGACATTTAAAATCCACCTAATGTCTGCTCTATGAAAATTCCAGAATGCATTCCATACCGAGAATTTATGTTAACATTTTTAAAACGTATGAAAACCAGTACTCTTTATGGAAATAATATCACTCAGTCTGACTTTTTCTCAGGTAGACATATCCTTCACTAAAAGTGGATAAATACCTCCTCCCCGGAATTCATTCAACTGTGTCCGTGAACCGGACTTAGATCCAAGCGCTTACCTCTCTTACGAGTACTTTCAGAGAACATGGCAGTGGCGGTGTTTTTAAACAGCATGAGAAGTCAAAACCTCAGGACAATTCAAATTTTACAACTCTGCTACCATCACACCTACTATGAACTTGAGAAGACGTTGTAGCACAGGAGTCCCAGCGTATTTCCTACTGGATTTGGTGAGACTGGAAAACAGCGAGGCTCCGCTGTTCCAACCCAGTTTTACTTTGGTGGCAGCAGGTCGATCGAGTGCTGAGATTACATCCGCTGCAGCTGCACGGAGCTGCTCTGAGATCCACAAGCGGCAGAGAGCACTCGGGCGAGGTCCCTACTCAGCAACTCAGACGATAGGGACCCTCTTGTCAACAACTCCCCGAGCTGCGCATGCGCAGTAAACGGGGCTGAGGTCACAATGCAGGCTGGCTCTCAGGAGACGGCACGGCGTTTGCGCCGTGGGCAGGGAGTTCGCGGACAGGCGAGCACCCTGGCCATGGCAACTCCTTTTCCCTACGACATGTGAAACAAATTGATTCGTTATTCTTTTTTGACTTAATATGTGTACTCTTTTTTAGTGTGTTTTCCTGAATTACATATATAACACTGGTAGGCCTGTAGAAACCTTCATCCAAAGATTTGTTGAACCCTATACACAAGGTACTTTGGCAAGCACTTTGCACTCCCCAGAATCTCTGAGCTAGCTTCTTTAGTATCCCCATCATCACACAGACAGAGAAACTGACATCCTCACAGCTGCCTTTGCCAAAATTCAGAGAGATGATGGGAACACACCGAGACAGTCTGACTGAACAGACTCTGCTCTTCTTCCCCGTGCTATGGTGACTCAAGAATGGGAACCTAGACCGGTTTGTACTTCTTTTCCTAGTTCCTTTCATAGTGAAAGGATATTGTTCGTTCGGGATTGTCTTTCTTTCTGGGTGGAGGCCTCCATTGCTATGTACGTAACTCCTAGAATCACTCTAGGTCCATTTTACTTACTTTGATCCATTGGGTTCCTGTCTTATTTGCTTCCATACATTGTTTGTTTTCTTCTTTGGTTTCCTCATTGAATCACTGATTATTTACAATTATGAGGTTTAGCTTCTCCTGTTTGTGTTTTCTCTGGTTTTCTTTATGTCATTCATACCTAGTTTCATACACTTTTGGTCGGAAAAGATGCTTAATACAATTCCAGTCTTCTTAAATTTATTGAGACATTTTCCTGTCCTAATTTGTGATCTCTACTGAAGAACATTCCAAGTGTTCCTGAGAAGAATGTGTATCCTGCTGCTTTCGGCTGTCATGTACTGGTATAAATCTTTTAAGTCTCTCTGGACTACTGTGTCATAGAATGCCACAGTTTCCTTATTTATTTTCCCTCTGGGTGATCTAACCATTGATGGAATGAGTGTTAAAAATCTCATAGTATTATTTTCCTGCTATCTACTGCTCCCTTTAGTTCTGTAAGTAAGTGCCAAATACGGACATACTTCTGCATAAATTTTTCTTTACCCATTTAAGTCCTCCTGTGTTGCGTGCACAGTCACTTACCCAGTTGTTATTGCCATCTCCTCAGACTGATTCCTTCATATCGCCATAGTGTCCTTGATGTTCCCATCTCTTCGTTTCCTGTCCAGTTTATCTTATATAAGTATTGCGGGTCCTGCTCTTTGCTCTCTTTAACTTGCATAAAGTATCTTTTTCCATCCCTTCACTTTCAGTTTATGTGTGTCCTTAGGTCAAAAATGAGCCTCCCATAGGCAACATAAAGGTGGGTCTCACCTCTTTATCCCTTCAGCCACCCTAATTCTAGTCCGTTTACATTCAAAGCAGTTACTCATGTAGCTTTCAAGAGTGTAAAAGTGAGGCCCAGTGGAAGGCTGAATTCATGAAATTATTTCTCATACCCACTCACAGAGTACTACCTTGTACGATTAGGGGGGAACAAGATATCCCAAGTGTTCTCCCATGAATCATCGCATCCTTGTTTAATGTAGAATGTTCACCTTTTCATGTGTAGATATCCTATTTGGACCTAAAATTTGACCGGAACAATTTCTACTTACTCCTCGGAAGTCAGACAAGCCATCAAATTCCATTCCTCTGAGTCCCGCTAGAGCATGCTTCCCTCCGCTGGTTCGGTATCTGCTCTAAAGATCAGGTTACAGTTGAATTTATCTTTTCCACATGTAAGCTAAATCGGTCTGGATAGTCCGGATACATTTAAAGACACTTGAAGTGACCATAACGATATCAAAAATAACTAGAAAAACTAGACAGTTCAGACATTCGTGTTTTCCGGGATTCCCAGACCTCACCTGATGTCTTTAGAGCGTGGCTCATTTTCAGGAAGCATGTCTATGAAAATGAATGTGAAATCCAGAGAACATAAACTGACTCTTTAGCTTTGTTGTTTCCTTATGTATGTGAATATTTATGTATATAATAATGAGTTATTCGTGGTGAGTAAATGAGATGGGAAAAACAACTGACATTTAAAATCCACCTAATGTCTGCTCTATGAAAATTCCAGAATGCATTCCATACCGAGAATTTATGTTAACATTTTTAAAACGTATGAAAACCAGTACTCTTTATGGAAATAATATCACTCAGTCTGACTTTTTCTCAGGTAGACATATCCTTCATTAAAAGTGGATAAATACCTCCTCCCCGGAATTCATTCAACTGTGTCCGTGAACCGGACTTAGATCCAAGCGCTTACCTCTCTTACGAGTACTTTCAGAGAACATGGCAGTGGCGGTGTTTTTAAACAGCATGAGAAGTCAAAACCTCAGGACAATTCAAATTTTACAACTCTGCTACCATCACACCTACTATGAACTTGAGAAGACGTTGTAGCACAGGAGTCCCAGAGTATTTCCTACTGGATTTGGTGAGACTGGAAAACAGCGAGGCTCCGCTGTTCCAACCCAGTTTTACTTTGGTGGCAGCAGGTCGATCGAGTGCTGAGATTACATCCGCTGCAGCTGCACGGAGCTGCTCTGAGATCCACAAGCGGCAGAGAGCACTCGGGCGAGGTCCCTACTCAGCAACTCAGACGATAGGGACCCTCTTGTCAACAACTCCCCGAGCTGCGCATGCGCAGTAAACGGGGCTGAGGTCACAATGCAGGCTGGCTCTCAGGAGACGGCACGGCGTTTGCGCCGTGGGCAGGGAGTTCGCGGACAGGCGAGCACCCTGGCCATGGCAACTCCTTTTCCCTACGACATGTGAAACAAATTGATTCGTTATTCTTTTTTGACTTAATATGTGTACTCTTTTTTAGTGTGTTTTCCTGAATTACATATATAACACTGGTAGGCCTGTAGAAACCTTCATCCAAAGATTTGTTGAACCCTATACACAAGGTACTTTGGCAAGCACTTTGCACTCCCCAGAATCTCTGAGCTAGCTTCTTTAGTATCCCCATCATCACACAGACAGAGAAACTGACATCCTCACAGCTGCCTTTGCCAAAATTCAGAGAGATGATGGGAACACACCGAGACAGTCTGACTGAACAGACTCTGCTCTTCTTCCCCGTGCTATGGTGACTCAAGAATGGGAACCTAGACCGGTTTGTACTTCTTTTCCTAGTTCCTTTCATAGTGAAAGGATATTGTTCGTTCGGGATTGTCTTTCTTTCTGGGTGGAGGCCTCCATTGCTATGTACGTAACTCCTAGAATCACTCTAGGTCCATTTTACTTACTTTGATCCATTGGGTTCCTGTCTTATTTGCTTCCATACATTGTTTGTTTTCTTCTTTGGTTTCCTCATTGAATCACTGATTATTTACAATTATGAGGTTTAGCTTCTCCTGTTTGTGTTTTCTCTGGTTTTCTTTATGTCATTCATACCTAGTTTCATACACTTTTGGTCGGAAAAGATGCTTAATACAATTCCAGTCTTCTTAAATTTATTGAGACATTTTCCTGTCCTAATTTGTGATCTCTACTGAAGAACATTCCAAGTGTTCCTGAGAAGAATGTGTATCCTGCTGCTTTCGGCTGTCATGTACTGGTATAAATCTTTTAAGTCTCTCTGGACTACTGTGTCATAGAATGCCACAGTTTCCTTATTTATTTTCCCTCTGGGTGATCTAACCATTGATGGAATGAGTGTTAAAAATCTCATAGTATTATTTTCCTGCTATCTACTGCTCCCTTTAGTTCTGTAAGTAAGTGCCAAATACGGACATACTTCTGCATAAATTTTTCTTTACCCATTTAAGTCCTCCTGTGTTGCGTGCACAGTCACTTACCCAGTTGTTATTGCCATCTCCTCAGACTGATTCCTTCATATCGCCATAGTGTCCTTGATGTTCCCATCACTTCGTTTCCTGTCCAGTTTGTCTTATATAAGTACTGCGGGTCCTGCTCTTTGCTCTCTTTAACTTGCATAAAGTATCTTTTTCCATCCCTTCACTTTCAGTTTATGTGTGTCCTTAGGTCAAAAATGAGCCTCCCATAGGCAACATAAAGGTGGGTCTCACCTCTTTATCCCTTCAGCCACCCTAATTCTAGTCCGTTTACATTCAAAGCAGTTACTCATGTAGCTTTCAAGAGTGTAAAAGTGAGGCCCAGTGGAAGGCTGAATTCATGAAATTATTTCTCATACCCACTCACAGAGTACTACCTTGTACGGTTAGGGGGGAACAAGATATCCCTAGTGTTCTCCCATGAATCATCGCATCCTTGTTTAATGTAGAATGTTCACCTTTTCATGTGTAGATATCCTATTTGGACCTAAAATTTGACCGGAACAATTTCTACTTACTCCTCGGAAGTCAGACAAGCCATCAAATTCCATTCCTCTGAGTCCCGCTAGAGCATGCTTCCCTCCGCTGGTTCGGTATCTGCTCTAAAGATCAGGTTACAGTTGAATTTATCTTTTCCACATGTAAGCTAAATCGGTCTGGATAGTCCGGATACATTTAAAGACACTTGAAGTGACCATAACGATATCAAAAATAACTAGAAAAACTAGACAGTTCAGACATTCGTGTTTTCCGGGATTCCCAGACCTCACCTGATGTCTTTAGAGCGTGGCTCATT
This sequence comes from Manis pentadactyla, assembly GCF_030020395.1. NCBI lineage: Eukaryota > Metazoa > Chordata > Mammalia > Pholidota > Manidae > Manis > Manis pentadactyla. Next base: position 32,017,233 of record NC_080019.1, read on the forward strand.
TTCAGGAAGCATGTCTATGAAAATGAATGTGAAATCCAGAGACCATAAACTGACTCTTTAGCTTTGTTGTTTCCTTATGTATGTGAATATTTATGTATATAATAATGAGTTATTCGTGGTGAGTAAATGAGATGGGAAAAACAACTGACATTTAAAATCCACCTAATGTCTGCTCTATGAAAATTCCAGAATGCATTCCATACCGAGAATTTATGTTAACATTTTTAAAACGTATGAAAACCAGTACTCTTTATGGAAATAATATCACTCAGTCTGACTTTTTCTCAGGTAGACATATCCTTCATTAAAAGTGGATAAATACCTCCTCCCCGGAATTCATTCAACTGTGTCCGTGAACCGGACTTAGATCCAAGCGCTTACCTCTCTTACGAGTACTTTCAGAGAACATGGCAGTGGCGGTGTTTTTAAACAGCATGAGAAGTCAAAACCTCAGGACAATTCAAATTTTACAACTCTGCTACCATCACACCTACTATGAACTTGAGAAGACGTTGTAGCACAGGAGTCCCAGCGTATTTCCTACTGGATTTGGTGAGACTGGAAAACAGCGAGGCTCCGCTGTTCCAACCCAGTTTTACTTTGGTGGCAGCAGGTCGATCGAGTGCTGAGATTACATCCGCTGCAGCTGCACGGAGCTGCTCTGAGATCCACAAGCGGCAGAGAGCACTCGGGCGAGGTCCCTACTCAGCAACTCAGACGATAGGGACCCTCTTGTCAACAACTCCCCGAGCTGCGCATGCGCAGTAAACGGGGCTGAGGTCACAATGCAGGCTGGCTCTCAGGAGACGGCACGGCGTTTGCGCCGTGGGCAGGGAGTTCGCGGACAGGCGAGCACCCTGGCCATGGCAACTCCTTTTCCCTACGACATGTGAAACAAATTGATTCGTTATTCTTTTTTGACTTAATATGTGTACTCTTTTTTAGTGTGTTTTCCTGAATTACATATATAACACTGGTAGGCCTGTAGAAACCTTCATCCAAAGATTTGTTGAACCCTATACACAAGGTACTTTGGCAAGCACTTTGCACTCCCCAGAATCTCTGAGCTAGCTTCTTTAGTATCCCCATCATCACACAGACAGAGAAACTGACATCCTCACAGCTGCCTTTGCCAAAATTCAGAGAGATGATGGGAACACACCGAGACAGTCTGACTGAACAGACTCTGCTCTTCTTCCCCGTGCTATGGTGACTCAAGAATGGGAACCTAGACCGGTTTGTACTTCTTTTCCTAGTTCCTTTCATAGTGAAAGGATATTGTTCGTTCGGGATTGTCTTTCTTTCTGGGTGGAGGCCTCCATTGCTATGTACGTAACTCCTAGAATCACTCTAGGTCCATTTTACTTACTTTGATCCATTGGGTTCCTGTCTTATTTGCTTCCATACATTGTTTGTTTTCTTCTTTGGTTTCCTCATTGAATCACTGATTATTTACAATTATGAGGTTTAGCTTCTCCTGTTTGTGTTTTCTCTGGTTTTCTTTATGTCATTCATACCTAGTTTCATACACTTTTGGTCGGAAAAGATGCTTAATACAATTCCAGTCTTCTTAAATTTATTGAGACATTTTCCTGTCCTAATTTGTGATCTCTACTGAAGAACATTCCAAGTGTTCCTGAGAAGAATGTGTATCCTGCTGCTTTCGGCTGTCATGTACTGGTATAAATCTTTTAAGTCTCTCTGGACTACTGTGTCATAGAATGCCACAGTTTCCTTATTTATTTTCCCTCTGGGTGATCTAACCATTGATGGAATGAGTGTTAAAAATCTCATAGTATTATTTTCCTGCTATCTATTGCTCCCTTTAGTTCTGTAAGTAAGTGCCAAATACGGACATACTTCTGCATAAATTTTTCTTTACCCATTTAAGTCCTCCTGTGTTGCGTGCACAGTCACTTACCCAGTTGTTATTGCCATCTCCTCAGACTGATTCCTTCATATCGCCATAGTGTCCTTGATGTTCCCATCTCTTCGTTTCCTGTCCAGTTTATCTTATATAAGTATTGCGGGTCCTGCTCTTTGCTCTCTTTAACTTGCATAAAGTATCTTTTTCCATCCCTTCACTTTCAGTTTATGTGTGTCCTTAGGTCAAAAATGAGCCTCCCATAGGCAACATAAAGGTGGGTCTCACCTCTTTATCCCTTCAGCCACCCTAATTCTAGTCCGTTTACATTCAAAGCAGTTACTCATGTAGCTTTCAAGAGTGTAAAAGTGAGGCCCAGTGGAAGGCTGAATTCATGAAATTATTTCTCATACCCACTCACAGAGTACTACCTTGTACGATTAGGGGGGAACAAGATATCCCAAGTGTTCTCCCATGAATCATCGCATCCTTGTTTAATGTAGAATGTTCACCTTTTCATGTGTAGATATCCTATTTGGACCTAAAATTTGACCGGAACAATTTCTACTTACTCCTCGGAAGTCAGACAAGCCATCAAATTCCATTCCTCTGAGTCCCGCTAGAGCATGCTTCCCTCCGCTGGTTCGGTATCTGCTCTAAAGATCAGGTTACAGTTGAATTTATCTTTTCCACATGTAAGCTAAATCGGTCTGGATAGTCCGGATACATTTAAAGACACTTGAAGTGACCATAACGATATCAAAAATAACTAGAAAAACTAGACAGTTCAGACATTCGTGTTTTCCGGGATTCCCAGACCTCACCTGATGTCTTTAGAGCGTGGCTCATTTTCAGGAAGCATGTCTATGAAAATGAATGTGAAATCCAGAGACCATAAACTGACTCTTTAGCTTTGTTGTTTCCTTATGTATGTGAATATTTATGTATATAATAATGAGTTATTCGTGGTGAGTAAATGAGATGGGAAAAACAACTGACATTTAAAATCCACCTAATGTCTGCTCTATGAAAATTCCAGAATGCATTCCATACCGAGAATTTATGTTAACATTTTTAAAACGTATGAAAACCAGTACTCTTTATGGAAATAATATCACTCAGTCTGACTTTTTCTCAGGTAGACATATCCTTCACTAAAAGTGGATAAATACCTCCTCCCCGGAATTCATTCAACTGTGTCCGTGAACCGGACTTAGATCCAAGCGCTTACCTCTCTTACGAGTACTTTCAGAGAACATGGCAGTGGCGGTGTTTTTAAACAGCATGAGAAGTCAAAACCTCAGGACAATTCAAATTTTACAACTCTGCTACCATCACACCTACTATGAACTTGAGAAGACGTTGTAGCACAGGAGTCCCAGCGTATTTCCTACTGGATTTGGTGAGACTGGAAAACAGCGAGGCTCCGCTGTTCCAACCCAGTTTTACTTTGGTGGCAGCAGGTCGATCGAGTGCTGAGATTACATCCGCTGCAGCTGCACGGAGCTGCTCTGAGATCCACAAGCGGCAGAGAGCACTCGGGCGAGGTCCCTACTCAGCAACTCAGACGATAGGGACCCTCTTGTCAACAACTCCCCGAGCTGCGCATGCGCAGTAAACGGGGCTGAGGTCACAATGCAGGCTGGCTCTCAGGAGACGGCACGGCGTTTGCGCCGTGGGCAGGGAGTTCGCGGACAGGCGAGCACCCTGGCCATGGCAACTCCTTTTCCCTACGACATGTGAAACAAATTGATTCGTTATTCTTTTTTGACTTAATATGTGTACTCTTTTTTAGTGTGTTTTCCTGAATTACATATATAACACTGGTAGGCCTGTAGAAACCTTCATCCAAAGATTTGTTGAACCCTATACACAAGGTACTTTGGCAAGCACTTTGCACTCCCCAGAATCTCTGAGCTAGCTTCTTTAGTATCCCCATCATCACACAGACAGAGAAACTGACATCCTCACAGCTGCCTTTGCCAAAATTCAGAGAGATGATGGGAACACACCGAGACAGTCTGACTGAACAGACTCTGCTCTTCTTCCCCGTGCTATGGTGACTCAAGAATGGGAACCTAGACCGGTTTGTACTTCTTTTCCTAGTTCCTTTCATAGTGAAAGGATATTGTTCGTTCGGGATTGTCTTTCTTTCTGGGTGGAGGCCTCCATTGCTATGTACGTAACTCCTAGAATCACTCTAGGTCCATTTTACTTACTTTGATCCATTGGGTTCCTGTCTTATTTGCTTCCATACATTGTTTGTTTTCTTCTTTGGTTTCCTCATTGAATCACTGATTATTTACAATTATGAGGTTTAGCTTCTCCTGTTTGTGTTTTCTCTGGTTTTCTTTATGTCATTCATACCTAGTTTCATACACTTTTGGTCGGAAAAGATGCTTAATACAATTCCAGTCTTCTTAAATTTATTGAGACATTTTCCTGTCCTAATTTGTGATCTCTACTGAAGAACATTCCAAGTGTTCCTGAGAAGAATGTGTATCCTGCTGCTTTCGGCTGTCATGTACTGGTATAAATCTTTTAAGTCTCTCTGGACTACTGTGTCATAGAATGCCACAGTTTCCTTATTTATTTTCCCTCTGGGTGATCTAACCATTGATGGAATGAGTGTTAAAAATCTCATAGTATTATTTTCCTGCTATCTACTGCTCCCTTTAGTTCTGTAAGTAAGTGCCAAATACGGACATACTTCTGCATAAATTTTTCTTTACCCATTTAAGTCCTCCTGTGTTGCGTGCACAGTCACTTACCCAGTTGTTATTGCCATCTCCTCAGACTGATTCCTTCATATCGCCATAGTGTCCTTGATGTTCCCATCACTTCGTTTCCTGTCCAGTTTGTCTTATATAAGTACTGCGGGTCCTGCTCTTTGCTCTCTTTAACTTGCATAAAGTATCTTTTTCCATCCCTTCACTTTCAGTTTATGTGTGTCCTTAGGTCAAAAATGAGCCTCCCATAGGCAACATAAAGGTGGGTCTCACCTCTTTATCCCTTCAGCCACCCTAATTCTAGTCCGTTTACATTCAAAGCAGTTACTCATGTAGCTTTCAAGAGTGTAAAAGTGAGGCCCAGTGGAAGGCTGAATTCATGAAATTATTTCTCATACCCACTCACAGAGTACTACCTTGTACGGTTAGGGGGGAACAAGATATCCCTAGTGTTCTCCCATGAATCATCGCATCCTTGTTTAATGTAGAATGTTCACCTTTTCATGTGTAGATATCCTATTTGGACCTAAAATTTGACCGGAACAATTTCTACTTACTCCTCGGAAGTCAGACAAGCCATCAAATTCCATTCCTCTGAGTCCCGCTAGAGCATGCTTCCCTCCGCTGGTTCGGTATCTGCTCTAAAGATCAGGTTACAGTTGAATTTATCTTTTCCACATGTAAGCTAAATCGGTCTGGATAGTCCGGATACATTTAAAGACACTTGAAGTGACCATAACGATATCAAAAATAACTAGAAAAACTAGACAGTTCAGACATTCGTGTTTTCCGGGATTCCCAGACCTCACCTGATGTCTTTAGAGCGTGGCTCATTTTCAGGAAGCATGTCTATGAAAATGAATGTGAAATCCAGAGACCATAAACTGACTCTTTAGCTTTGTTGTTTCCTTATGTATGTGAATATTTATGTATATAATAATGAGTTATTCGTGGTGAGTAAATGAGATGGGAAAAACAACTGACATTTAAAATCCACCTAATGTCTGCTCTATGAAAATTCCAGAATGCATTCCATACCGAGAATTTATGTTAACATTTTTAAAACGTATGAAAACCAGTACTCTTTATGGAAATAATATCACTCAGTCTGACTTTTTCTCAGGTAGACATATCCTTCATTAAAAGTGGATAAATACCTCCTCCCCGGAATTCATTCAACTGTGTCCGTGAACCGGACTTAGATCCAAGCGCTTACCTCTCTTACGAGTACTTTCAGAGAACATGGCAGTGGCGGTGTTTTTAAACAGCATGAGAAGTCAAAACCTCAGGACAATTCAAATTTTACAACTCTGCTACCATCACACCTACTATGAACTTGAGAAGACGTTGTAGCACAGGAGTCCCAGCGTATTTCCTACTGGATTTGGTGAGACTGGAAAACAGCGAGGCTCCGCTGTTCCAACCCAGTTTTACTTTGGTGGCAGCAGGTCGATCGAGTGCTGAGATTACATCCGCTGCAGCTGCACGGAGCTGCTCTGAGATCCACAAGCGGCAGAGAGCACTCGGGCGAGGTCCCTACTCAGCAACTCAGACGATAGGGACCCTCTTGTCAACAACTCCCCGAGCTGCGCATGCGCAGTAAACGGGGCTGAGGTCACAATGCAGGCTGGCTCTCAGGAGACGGCACGGCGTTTGCGCCGTGGGCAGGGAGTTCGCGGACAGGCGAGCACCCTGGCCATGGCAACTCCTTTTCCCTACGACATGTGAAACAAATTGATTCGTTATTCTTTTTTGACTTAATATGTGTACTCTTTTTTAGTGTGTTTTCCTGAATTACATATATAACACTGGTAGGCCTGTAGAAACCTTCATCCAAAGATTTGTTGAACCCTATACACAAGGTACTTTGGCAAGCACTTTGCACTCCCCAGAATCTCTGAGCTAGCTTCTTTAGTATCCCCATCATCACACAGACAGAGAAACTGACATCCTCACAGCTGCCTTTGCCAAAATTCAGAGAGATGATGGGAACACACCGAGACAGTCTGACTGAACAGACTCTGCTCTTCTTCCCCGTGCTATGGTGACTCAAGAATGGGAACCTAGACCGGTTTGTACTTCTTTTCCTAGTTCCTTTCATAGTGAAAGGATATTGTTCGTTCGGGATTGTCTTTCTTTCTGGGTGGAGGCCTCCATTGCTATGTACGTAACTCCTAGAATCACTCTAGGTCCATTTTACTTACTTTGATCCATTGGGTTCCTGTCTTATTTGCTTCCATACATTGTTTGTTTTCTTCTTTGGTTTCCTCATTGAATCACTGATTATTTACAATTATGAGGTTTAGCTTCTCCTGTTTGTGTTTTCTCTGGTTTTCTTTATGTCATTCATACCTAGTTTCATACACTTTTGGTCGGAAAAGATGCTTAATACAATTCCAGTCTTCTTAAATGTATTGAGACATTTTCCTGTCCTAATTTGTGATCTCTACTGAAGAACATTCCAAGTGTTCCTGAGAAGAATGTGTATCCTGCTGCTTTCGGCTGTCATGTACTGGTATAAATCTTTTAAGTCTCTCTGGACTACTGTGTCATAGAATGCCACAGTTTCCTTATTTATTTTCCCTCTGGGTGATCTAACCATTGATGGAATGAGTGTTAAAAATCTCATAGTATTATTTTCCTGCTATCTACTGCTCCCTTTAGTTCTGTAAGTAAGTGCCAAATACGGACATACTTCTGCATAAATTTTTCTTTACCCATTTAAGTCCTCCTGTGTTGCGTGCACAGTCACTTACCCAGTTGTTATTGCCATCTCCTCAGACTGATTCCTTCATATCGCCATAGTGTCCTTGATGTTCCCATCTCTTCGTTTCCTGTCCAGTTTATCTTATATAAGTATTGCGGGTCCTGCTCTTTGCTCTCTTTAACTTGCATAAAGTATCTTTTTCCATCCCTTCACTTTCAGTTTATGTGTGTCCTTAGGTCAAAAATGAGCCTCCCATAGGCAACATAAAGGTGGGTCTCACCTCTTTATCCCTTCAGCCACCCTAATTCTAGTCCGTTTACATTCAAAGCAGTTACTCATGTAGCTTTCAAGAGTGTAAAAGTGAGGCCCAGTGGAAGGCTGAATTCATGAAATTATTTCTCATACCCACTCACAGAGTACTACCTTGTACGGTTAGGGGGGAACAAGATATCCCAAGTGTTCTCCCATGAATCATCGCATCCTTGTTTAATGTAGAATGTTCACCTTTTCATGTGTAGATATCCTATTTGGACCTAAAATTTGACCGGAACAATTTCTACTTACTCCTCGGAAGTCAGACAAGCCATCAAATTCCATTCCTCTGAGTCCCGCTAGAGCATGCTTCCCTCCGCTGGTTCGGTATCTGCTCTAAAGATCAGGTTACAGTTGAATTTATCTTTTCCACATGTAAGCTAAATCGGTCTGGATAGTCCGGATACATTTAAAGACACTTGAAGTGACCATAACGATATCAAAAATAACTAGAAAAACTAGACAGTTCAGACATTCGTGTTTTCCGGGATTCCCAGACCTCACCTGATGTCTTTAGAGCGTGGCTCATTTTCAGGAAGCATGTCTATGAAAATGAATGTGAAATCCAGAGACCATAAACTGACTCTTTAGCTTTGTTGTTTCCTTATGTATGTGAATATTTATGTATATAATAATGAGTTATTCGTGGTGAGTAAATGAGATGGGAAAAACAACTGACATTTAAAATCCACCTAATGTCTGCTCTATGAAAATTCCAGAATGCATTCCATACCGAGAATTTATGTTAACATTTTTAAAACGTATGAAAACCAGTACTCTTTATGGAAATAATATCACTCAGTCTGACTTTTTCTCAGGTAGACATATCCTTCATTAAAAGTGGATAAATACCTCCTCCCCGGAATTCATTCAACTGTGTCCGTGAACCGGACTTAGATCCAAGCGCTTACCTCTCTTACGAGTACTTTCAGAGAACATGGCAGTGGCGGTGTTTTTAAACAGCATGAGAAGTCAAAACCTCAGGACAATTCAAATTTTACAACTCTGCTACCATCACACCTACTATGAACTTGAGAAGACGTTGTAGCACAGGAGTCCCAGCGTATTTCCTACTGGATTTGGTGAGACTGGAAAACAGCGAGGCTCCGCTGTTCCAACCCAGTTTTACTTTGGTGGCAGCAGGTCGATCGAGTGCTGAGATTACATCCGCTGCAGCTGCACGGAGCTGCTCTGAGATCCACAAGCGGCAGAGAGCACTCGGGCGAGGTCCCTACTCAGCAACTCAGACGATAGGGACCCTCTTGTCAACAACTCCCCGAGCTGCGCATGCGCAGTAAACGGGGCTGAGGTCACAATGCAGGCTGGCTCTCAGGAGACGGCACGGCGTTTGCGCCGTGGGCAGGGAGTTCGCGGACAGGCGAGCACCCTGGCCATGGCAACTCCTTTTCCCTACGACATGTGAAACAAATTGATTCGTTATTCTTTTTTGACTTAATATGTGTACTCTTTTTTAGTGTGTTTTCCTGAATTACATATATAACACTGGTAGGCCTGTAGAAACCTTCATCCAAAGATTTGTTGAACCCTATACACAAGGTACTTTGGCAAGCACTTTGCACTCCCCAGAATCTCTGAGCTAGCTTCTTTAGTATCCCCATCATCACACAGACAGAGAAACTGACATCCTCACAGCTGCCTTTGCCAAAATTCAGAGAGATGATGGGAACACACCGAGACAGTCTGACTGAACAGACTCTGCTCTTCTTCCCCGTGCTATGGTGACTCAAGAATGGGAACCTAGACCGGTTTGTACTTCTTTTCCTAGTTCCTTTCATAGTGAAAGGATATTGTTCGTTCGGGATTGTCTTTCTTTCTGGGTGGAGGCCTCCATTGCTATGTACGTAACTCCTAGAATCACTCTAGGTCCATTTTACTTACTTTGATCCATTGGGTTCCTGTCTTATTTGCTTCCATACATTGTTTGTTTTCTTCTTTGGTTTCCTCATTGAATCACTGATTATTTACAATTATGAGGTTTAGCTTCTCCTGTTTGTGTTTTCTCTGGTTTTCTTTATGTCATTCATACCTAGTTTCATACACTTTTGGTCGGAAAAGATGCTTAATACAATTCCAGTCTTCTTAAATTTATTGAGACATTTTCCTGTCCTAATTTGTGATCTCTACTGAAGAACATTCCAAGTGTTCCTGAGAAGAATGTGTATCCTGCTGCTTTCGGCTGTCATGTACTGGTATAAATCTTTTAAGTCTCTCTGGACTACTGTGTCATAGAATGCCACAGTTTCCTTATTTATTTTCCCTCTGGGTGATCTAACCATTGATGGAATGAGTGTTAAAAATCTCATAGTATTATTTTCCTGCTATCTACTGCTCCCTTTAGTTCTGTAAGTAAGTGCCAAATACGGACATACTTCTGCATAAATTTTTCTTTACCCATTTAAGTCCTCCTGTGTTGCGTGCACAGTCACTTACCCAGTTGTTATTGCCATCTCCTCAGACTGATTCCTTCATATCGCCATAGTGTCCTTGATGTTCCCATCTCTTCGTTTCCTGTCCAGTTTATCTTATATAAGTATTGCGGGTCCTGCTCTTTGCTCTCTTTAACTTGCATAAAGTATCTTTTTCCATCCCTTCACTTTCAGTTTATGTGTGTCCTTAGGTCAAAAATGAGCCTCCCATAGGCAACATAAAGGTGGGTCTCACCTCTTTATCCCTTCAGCCACCCTAATTCTAGTCCGTTTACATTCAAAGCAGTTACTCATGTAGCTTTCAAGAGTGTAAAAGTGAGGCCCAGTGGAAGGCTGAATTCATGAAATTATTTCTCATACCCACTCACAGAGTACTACCTTGTACGATTAGGGGGGAACAAGATATCCCAAGTGTTCTCCCATGAATCATCGCATCCTTGTTTAATGTAGAATGTTCACCTTTTCATGTGTAGATATCCTATTTGGACCTAAAATTTGACCGGAACAATTTCTACTTACTCCTCGGAAGTCAGACAAGCCATCAAATTCCATTCCTCTGAGTCCCGCTAGAGCATGCTTCCCTCCGCTGGTTCGGTATCTGCTCTAAAGATCAGGTTACAGTTGAATTTATCTTTTCCACATGTAAGCTAAATCGGTCTGGATAGTCCGGATACATTTAAAGACACTTGAAGTGACCATAACGATATCAAAAATAACTAGAAAAACTAGACAGTTCAGACATTCGTGTTTTCCGGGATTCCCAGACCTCACCTGATGTCTTTAGAGCGTGGCTCATTTTCAGGAAGCATGTCTATGAAAATGAATGTGAAATCCAGAGACCATAAACTGACTCTTTAGCTTTGTTGTTTCCTTATGTATGTGAATATTTATGTATATAATAATGAGTTATTCGTGGTGAGTAAATGAGATGGGAAAAACAACTGACATTTAAAATCCACCTAATGTCTGCTCTATGAAAATTCCAGAATGCATTCCATACCGAGAATTTATGTTAACATTTTTAAAACGTATGAAAACCAGTACTCTTTATGGAAATAATATCACTCAGTCTGACTTTTTCTCAGGTAGACATATCCTTCATTAAAAGTGGATAAATACCTCCTCCCCGGAATTCATTCAACTGTGTCCGTGAACCGGACTTAGATCCAAGCGCTTACCTCTCTTACGAGTACTTTCAGAGAACATGGCAGTGGCGGTGTTTTTAAACAGCATGAGAAGTCAAAACCTCAGGACAATTCAAATTTTACAACTCTGCTACCATCACACCTACTATGAACTTGAGAAGACGTTGTAGCACAGGAGTCCCAGCGTATTTCCTACTGGATTTGGTGAGACTGGAAAACAGCGAGGCTCCGCTGTTCCAACCCAGTTTTACTTTGGTGGCAGCAGGTCGATCGAGTGCTGAGATTACATCCGCTGCAGCTGCACGGAGCTGCTCTGAGATCCACAAGCGGCAGAGAGCACTCGGGCGAGGTCCCTACTCAGCAACTCAGACGATAGGGACCCTCTTGTCAACAACTCCCCGAGCTGCGCATGCGCAGTAAACGGGGCTGAGGTCACAATGCAGGCTGGCTCTCAGGAGACGGCACGGCGTTTGCGCCGTGGGCAGGGAGTTCGCGGACAGGCGAGCACCCTGGCCATGGCAACTCCTTTTCCCTACGACATGTGAAACAAATTGATTCGTTATTCTTTTTTGACTTAATATGTGTACTCTTTTTTAGTGTGTTTTCCTGAATTACATATATAACACTGGTAGGCCTGTAGAAACCTTCATCCAAAGATTTGTTGAACCCTATACACAAGGTACTTTGGCAAGCACTTTGCACTCCCCAGAATCTCTGAGCTAGCTTCTTTAGTATCCCCATCATCACACAGACAGAGAAACTGACATCCTCACAGCTGCCTTTGCCAAAATTCAGAGAGATGATGGGAACACACCGAGACAGTCTGACTGAACAGACTCTGCTCTTCTTCCCCGTGCTATGGTGACTCAAGAATGGGAACCTAGACCGGTTTGTACTTCTTTTCCTAGTTCCTTTCATAGTGAAAGGATATTGTTCGTTCGGGATTGTCTTTCTTTCTGGGTGGAGGCCTCCATTGCTATGTACGTAACTCCTAGAATCACTCTAGGTCCATTTTACTTACTTTGATCCATTGGGTTCCTGTCTTATTTGCTTCCATACATTGTTTGTTTTCTTCTTTGGTTTCCTCATTGAATCACTGATTATTTACAATTATGAGGTTTAGCTTCTCCTGTTTGTGTTTTCTCTGGTTTTCTTTATGTCATTCATACCTAGTTTCATACACTTTTGGTCGGAAAAGATGCTTAATACAATTCCAGTCTTCTTAAATTTATTGAGACATTTTCCTGTCCTAATTTGTGATCTCTACTGAAGAACATTCCAAGTGTTCCTGAGAAGAATGTGTATCCTGCTGCTTTCGGCTGTCATGTACTGGTATAAATCTTTTAAGTCTCTCTGGACTACTGTGTCATAGAATGCCACAGTTTCCTTATTTATTTTCCCTCTGGGTGATCTAACCATTGATGGAATGAGTGTTAAAAATCTCATAGTATTATTTTCCTGCTATCTACTGCTCCCTTTAGTTCTGTAAGTAAGTGCCAAATACGGACATACTTCTGCATAAATTTTTCTTTACCCATTTAAGTCCTCCTGTGTTGCGTGCACAGTCACTTACCCAGTTGTTATTGCCATCTCCTCAGACTGATTCCTTCATATCGCCATAGTGTCCTTGATGTTCCCATCACTTCGTTTCCTGTCCAGTTTGTCTTATATAAGTACTGCGGGTCCTGCTCTTTGCTCTCTTTAACTTGCATAAAGTATCTTTTTCCATCCCTTCACTTTCAGTTTATGTGTGTCCTTAGGTCAAAAATGAGCCTCCCATAGGCAACATAAAGGTGGGTCTCACCTCTTTATCCCTTCAGCCACCCTAATTCTAGTCCGTTTACATTCAAAGCAGTTACTCATGTAGCTTTCAAGAGTGTAAAAGTGAGGCCCAGTGGAAGGCTGAATTCATGAAATTATTTCTCATACCCACTCACAGAGTACTACCTTGTACGGTTAGGGGGGAACAAGATATCCCTAGTGTTCTCCCATGAATCATCGCATCCTTGTTTAATGTAGAATGTTCACCTTTTCATGTGTAGATATCCTATTTGGACCTAAAATTTGACCGGAACAATTTCTACTTACTCCTCGGAAGTCAGACAAGCCATCAAATTCCATTCCTCTGAGTCCCGCTAGAGCATGCTTCCCTCCGCTGGTTCGGTATCTGCTCTAAAGATCAGGTTACAGTTGAATTTATCTTTTCCACATGTAAGCTAAATCGGTCTGGATAGTCCGGATACATTTAAAGACACTTGAAGTGACCATAACGATATCAAAAATAACTAGAAAAACTAGACAGTTCAGACATTCGTGTTTTCCGGGATTCCCAGACCTCACCTGATGTCTTTAGAGCGTGGCTCATTTTCAGGAAGCATGTCTATGAAAATGAATGTGAAATCCAGAGACCATAAACTGACTCTTTAGCTTTGTTGTTTCCTTATGTATGTGAATATTTATGTATATAATAATGAGTTATTCGTGGTGAGTAAATGAGATGGGAAAAACAACTGACATTTAAAATCCACCTAATGTCTGCTCTATGAAAATTCCAGAATGCATTCCATACCGAGAATTTATGTTAACATTTTTAAAACGTATGAAAACCAGTACTCTTTATGGAAATAATATCACTCAGTCTGACTTTTTCTCAGGTAGACATATCCTTCATTAAAAGTGGATAAATACCTCCTCCCCGGAATTCATTCAACTGTGTCCGTGAACCGGACTTAGATCCAAGCGCTTACCTCTCTTACGAGTACTTTCAGAGAACATGGCAGTGGCGGTGTTTTTAAACAGCATGAGAAGTCAAAACCTCAGGACAATTCAAATTTTACAACTCTGCTACCATCACACCTACTATGAACTTGAGAAGACGTTGTAGCACAGGAGTCCCAGCGTATTTCCTACTGGATTTGGTGACACTGGAAAACAGCGAGGCTCCGCTGTTCCAACCCAGTTTTACTTTGGTGGCAGCAGGTCGATCGAGTGCTGAGATTACATCCGCTGCAGCTGCACGGAGCTGCTCTGAGATCCACAAGCGGCAGAGAGCACTCGGGCGAGGTCCCTACTCAGCAACTCAGACGATAGGGACCCTCTTGTCAACAACTCCCCGAGCTGCGCATGCGCAGTAAACGGGGCTGAGGTCACAATGCAGGCTGGCTCTCAGGAGACGGCACGGCGTTTGCGCCGTGGGCAGGGAGTTCGCGGACAGGCGAGCACCCTGGCCATGGCAACTCCTTTTCCCTACGACATGTGAAACAAATTGATTCGTTATTCTTTTTTGACTTAATATGTGTACTCTTTTTTAGTGTGTTTTCCTGAATTACATATATAACACTGGTAGGCCTGTAGAAACCTTCATCCAAAGATTTGTTGAACCCTATACACAAGGTACTTTGGCAAGCACTTTGCACTCCCCAGAATCTCTGAGCTAGCTTCTTTAGTATCCCCATCATCACACAGACAGAGAAACTGACATCCTCACAGCTGCCTTTGCCAAAATTCAGAGAGATGATGGGAACACACCGAGACAGTCTGACTGAACAGACTCTGCTCTTCTTCCCCGTGCTATGGTGACTCAAGAATGGGAACCTAGACCGGTTTGTACTTCTTTTCCTAGTTCCTTTCATAGTGAAAGGATATTGTTCGTTCGGGATTGTCTTTCTTTCTGGGTGGAGGCCTCCATTGCTATGTACGTAACTCCTAGAATCACTCTAGGTCCATTTTACTTACTTTGATCCATTGGGTTCCTGTCTTATTTGCTTCCATACATTGTTTGTTTTCTTCTTTGGTTTCCTCATTGAATCACTGATTATTTACAATTATGAGGTTTAGCTTCTCCTGTTTGTGTTTTCTCTGGTTTTCTTTATGTCATTCATACCTAGTTTCATACACTTTTGGTCGGAAAAGATGCTTAATACAATTCCAGTCTTCTTAAATTTATTGAGACATTTTCCTGTCCTAATTTGTGATCTCTACTGAAGAACATTCCAAGTGTTCCTGAGAAGAATGTGTATCCTGCTGCTTTCGGCTGTCATGTACTGGTATAAATCTTTTAAGTCTCTCTGGACTACTGTGTCATAGAATGCCACAGTTTCCTTATTTATTTTCCCTCTGGGTGATCTAACCATTGATGGAATGAGTGTTAAAAATCTCATAGTATTATTTTCCTGCTATCTACTGCTCCCTTTAGTTCTGTAAGTAAGTGCCAAATACGGACATACTTCTGCATAAATTTTTCTTTACCCATTTAAGTCCTCCTGTGTTGCGTGCACAGTCACTTACCCAGTTGTTATTGCCATCTCCTCAGACTGATTCCTTCATATCGCCATAGTGTCCTTGATGTTCCCATCTCTTCGTTTCCTGTCCAGTTTATCTTATATAAGTATTGCGGGTCCTGCTCTTTGCTCTCTTTAACTTGCATAAAGTATCTTTTTCCATCCCTTCACTTTCAGTTTATGTGTGTCCTTAGGTCAAAAATGAGCCTCCCATAGGCAACATAAAGGTGGGTCTCACCTCTTTATCCCTTCAGCCACCCTAATTCTAGTCCGTTTACATTGAAAGCAGTTACTCATGTAGCTTTCAAGAGTGTAAAAGTGAGGCCCAGTGGAAGGCTGAATTCATGAAATTATTTCTCATACCCACTCACAGAGTACTACCTTGTACGATTAGGGGGGAACAAGATATCCCAAGTGTTCTCCCATGAATCATCGCATCCTTGTTTAATGTAGAATGTTCACCTTTTCATGTGTAGATATCCTATTTGGACCTAAAATTTGACCGGAACAATTTCTACTTACTCCTCGGAAGTCAGAGAAGCCATCAAATTCCATTCCTCTGAGTCCCGCTAGAGCATGCTTCCCTCCGCTGGTTCGGTATCTGCTCTAAAGATCAGGTTACAGTTGAATTTATCTTTTCCACATGTAAGCTAAATCGGTCTGGATAGTCCGGATACATTTAAAGACACTTGATGTGACCATAACGATATCAAAAATAACTAGAAAAAGTAGACAGTTCAGACATTCGTGTTTTCCGGGATTCCCAGACCTCACCTGATGTCTTTAGAGCGTGGCTCATTTTCAGGAAGCATGTCTATGAAAATGAATGTGAAATCCAGAGACCATAAACTGACTCTTTAGCTTTGTTGTTTCCTTATGTATGTGAATATTTATATATATAATAAAGAGTTATTCGTGGTGCGTAAATGAGATGGGAAAAACAACTGACATTTAAAATCCACCTAATGTCTGCTCTATGAAAATTCCAGAATGCATTCCATACCGAGAATTTATTTTAACATTTTTAAAACGTATGAAAACCAGTACTCTTTATGGAAATTATATCACTCAGTCTGACTTTTTCTCAGGTAGACATATCCTTCATTAAAAGTGGATAAATAACTCCTCCCCGGAATTCATTCAACTGTGTCCGTGAACCGGACTTAGATCCAAGCGCTTACCTCTCTTACGAGTACTTTCAGAGAACATGGCAGTGGCGGTGTTTTTAATCAGCATGAGAAGTCAAAACCTCAGGACAATTCAAATTTTACAACTCTTCTACCATCACACCTACTATGAACTTGAGAAGACGTTGTAGCACAGGAGTCCCAGCGTATTTCCTACTGGATTTGGTGAGACTGGAAAACAGCGAGGCTCCGCTGTTCCAACCCAGTTTTACTTCGGTGGCAGCAGGTCGATCGAGTGCTGAGATTACATACGCTGCAGCTGCACGGAGCTGCTCTGAGATCCACAAGCGGCAGAGAGCACTCGGGCGAGGTCCCTACTCAGCAACTCAGACGATAGGGACCCTCTTGTCAACAATTCCCCGAGCTGCGCATGCGCAGTAAACGGGGCTGAGGTCACAATGCAGGCTGGCTCTCAGGAGACAGCACGGCGTTTGCGCCGTGGGCAGGGAGTTCGCGGTCAGGCGAGCACCCTGGCCATGGCAACTCCTTTTCCCTACGACATGTGAAACAAATTGATTCGTTATTCTTTTTTGACTTAATATGTGTACTCTTTTTTAGTGTGTTTTCCTGAATTACATATATAACACTGGTAGGCCTGTAGAAACCTTCATCCAAAGATTTGTTGAACCCTATACACAAGGTACTTTGGCAAGCACTTTGCACTCCCCAGAATCTCTGAGCTAGCTTCTTTAGTATCCCCATCATCACACAGACAGAGAAACTGACAGCCTCACAGCTGCCTTTGCCCAAATTCAGAGAGATGATGGGAACACACCGAGACAGTCTGACTGAACAGACTCTGCTCTTCTTCCCCGTGCTATGGTGACTCAAGAATGGGAACCTAGACCGGTTTGTACTTCTTTTCCTAGTTCCTTTCATAGTGAAAGGATATTGTTCGTTCGGGATTGTCTTTCTTTCTGGGTGGAGGCCTCCATTGCTATGTACGTAACTCCTAGAATCACTCTAGGTCCATTTTACTTACTTTGATCCATTGGGTTCCTGTCTTATTTGCTTCCATACATTGTTTGTTTTCTTCTTTGGTTTCCTCATTGAATCACTGATTATTTACAATTATGAGGTTTAGCTTCTCCTGTTTGTGTTTTCTCTGGTTTTCTTTATGTCATTCATACCTAGTTTCATACACTTTTGGTCGGAAAAGATGCTTAATACAATTCCAGTCTTCTTAAATTTATTGAGACATTTTCCTGTCCTAATTTGTGATCTCTACTGAAGAACATTCCAAGTGTTCCTGAGAAGAATGTGTATCCTGCTGCTTTCGGCTGTCATGTACTGGTATAAATCTTTTAAGTCTCTCTGGACTACTGTGTCATAGAATGCCACAGTTTCCTTATTTATTTTCCCTCTGGGTGATCTAACCATTGATGGAATGAGTGTTAAAAATCTCATAGTATTATTTTCCTGCTATCTACTGCTCCCTTTAGTTCTGTAAGTAAGTGCCAAATACGGACATACTTCTGCATAAATTTTTCTTTACCCATTTAAGTCCTCCTGTGTTGCGTGCACAGTCACTTACCCAGTTGTTATTGCCATCTCCTCAGACTGATTCCTTCATATCGCCATAGTGTCCTTGATGTTCCCATCACTTCGTTTCCTGTCCAGTTTATCTTATATAAGTATTGCGGGTCCTGCTCTTTGCTCTCTTTAACTTGCATAAAGTATCTTTTTCCATCCCTTCACTTTCAGTTTATGTGTGTCCTTAGGTCAAAAATGAGCCTCCCATAGGCAACATAAAGGTGGGTCTCACCTCTTTATCCCTTCAGCCACCCTAATTCTAGTCCGTTTACATTCAAAGCAGTTACTCATGTAGCTTTCAAGAGTGTAAAAGTGAGGCCCAGTGGAAGGCTGAATTCATGAAATTATTTCTCATACCCACTCACAGAGTACTACCTTGTACGGTTAGGGGGGAACAAGATATCCCAAGTGTTCTCCCATGAATCATCGCATCCTTGTTTAATGTAGAATGTTCACCTTTTCATGTGTAGATATCCTATTTGGACCTAAAATTTGACCGGAACAATTTCTACTTACTCCTCGGAAGTCAGACAAGCCATCAAATTCCATTCCTCTGAGTCCCGCTAGAGCATGCTTCCCTCCGCTGGTTCGGTATCTGCTCTAAAGATCAGGTTACAGTTGAATTTATCTTTTCCACATGTAAGCTAAATCGGTCTGGATAGTCCGGATACATTTAAAGACACTTGAAGTGACCATAACGATATCAAAAATAACTAGAAAAACTAGACAGTTCAGACATTCGTGTTTTCCGGGATTCCCAGACCTCACCTGATGTCTTTAGAGCGTGGCTCATTTTCAGGAAGCATGTCTATGAAAATGAATGTGAAATCCAGAGACCATAAACTGACTCTTTAGCTTTGTTGTTTCCTTATGTATGTGAATATTTATGTATATAATAATGAGTTATTCGTGGTGAGTAAATGAGATGGGAAAAACAACTGACATTTAAAATCCACCTAATGTCTGCTCTATGAAAATTCCAGAATGCATTCCATACCGAGAATTTATGTTAACATTTTTAAAACGTATGAAAACCAGTACTCTTTATGGAAATAATATCACTCAGTCTGACTTTTTCTCAGGTAGACATATCCTTCATTAAAAGTGGATAAATACCTCCTCCCCGGAATTCATTCAACTGTGTCCGTGAACCGGACTTAGATCCAAGCGCTTACCTCTCTTACGAGTACTTTCAGAGAACATGGCAGTGGCGGTGTTTTTAAACAGCATGAGAAGTCAAAACCTCAGGACAATTCAAATTTTACAACTCTGCTACCATCACACCTACTATGAACTTGAGAAGACGTTGTAGCACAGGAGTCCCAGCGTATTTCCTACTGGATTTGGTGAGACTGGAAAACAGCGAGGCTCCGCTGTTCCAACCCAGTTTTACTTTGGTGGCAGCAGGTCGATCGAGTGCTGAGATTACATCCGCTGCAGCTGCACGGAGCTGCTCTGAGATCCACAAGCGGCAGAGAGCACTCGGGCGAGGTCCCTACTCAGCAACTCAGACGATAGGGACCCTCTTGTCAACAACTCCCCGAGCTGCGCATGCGCAGTAAACGGGGCTGAGGTCACAATGCAGGCTGGCTCTCAGGAGACGGCACGGCGTTTGCGCCGTGGGCAGGGAGTTCGCGGACAGGCGAGCACCCTGGCCATGGCAACTCCTTTTCCCTACGACATGTGAAACAAATTGATTCGTTATTCTTTTTTGACTTAATATGTGTACTCTTTTTTAGTGTGTTTTCCTGAATTACATATATAACACTGGTAGGCCTGTAGAAACCTTCATCCAAAGATTTGTTGAACCCTATACACAAGGTACTTTGGCAAGCACTTTGCACTCCCCAGAATCTCTGAGCTAGCTTCTTTAGTATCCCCATCATCACACAGACAGAGAAACTGACAGCCTCACAGCTGCCTTTGCCCAAATTCAGAGAGATGATGGGAACACACCGAGACAGTCTGACTGAACAGACTCTGCTCTTCTTCCCCGTGCTATGGTGACTCAAGAATGGGAACCTAGACCGGTTTGTACTTCTTTTCCTAGTTCCTTTCATAGTGAAAGGATATTGTTCGTTCGGGATTGTCTTTCTTTCTGGGTGGAGGCCTCCATTGCTATGTACGTAACTCCTAGAATCACTCTAGGTCCATTTTACTTACTTTGATCCATTGGGTTCCTGTCTTATTTGCTTCCATACATTGTTTGTTTTCTTCTTTGGTTTCCTCATTGAATCACTGATTATTTACAATTATGAGGTTTAGCTTCTCCTGTTTGTGTTTTCTCTGGTTTTCTTTATGTCATTCATACCTAGTTTCATACACTTTTGGTCGGAAAAGATGCTTAATACAATTCCAGTCTTCTTAAATTTATTGAGACATTTTCCTGTCCTAATTTGTGATCTCTACTGAAGAACATTCCAAGTGTTCCTGAGAAGAATGTGTATCCTGCTGCTTTCGGCTGTCATGTACTGGTATAAATCTTTTAAGTCTCTCTGGACTACTGTGTCATAGAATGCCACAGTTTCCTTATTTATTTTCCCTCTGGGTGATCTAACCATTGATGGAATGAGTGTTAAAAATCTCATAGTATTATTTTCCTGCTATCTACTGCTCCCTTTAGTTCTGTAAGTAAGTGCCAAATACGGACATACTTCTGCATAAATTTTTCTTTACCCATTTAAGTCCTCCTGTGTTGCGTGCACAGTCACTTACCCAGTTGTTATTGCCATCTCCTCAGACTGATTCCTTCATATCGCCATAGTGTCCTTGATGTTCCCATCACTTCGTTTCCTGTCCAGTTTGTCTTATATAAGTTCTGCGGGTCCTGCTCTTTGCTCTCTTTACTTGCATAAAGTATCTTTTTCCATCCCTTCACTTTCAGTTTATGTGTGTCCTTAGGTCAAAAATGAGCCTCCCATAGGCAACATAAAGGTGGGTCTCACCTCTTTATCCCTTCAGCCACCCTAATTCTAGTCCGTTTACATTCAAAGCAGTTACTCATGTAGCTTTCAAGAGTGTAAAAGTGAGGCCCAGTGGAAGGCTGAATTCATGAAATTATTTCTCATACCCACTCACAGAGTACTACCTTGTACGGTTAGGGGGGAACAAGATATCCCAAGTGTTCTCCCATGAATCATCGCATCCTTGTTTAATGTAGAATGTTCACCTTTTCATGTGTAGATATCCTATTTGGACCTAAAATTTGACCGGAACAATTTCTACTTACTCCTCGGAAGTCAGACAAGCCATCAAATTCCATTCCTCTGAGTCCCGCTAGAGCATGCTTCCCTCCGCTGGTTCGGTATCTGCTCTAAAGATCAGGTTACAGTTGAATTTATCTTTTCCACATGTAAGCTAAATCGGTCTGGATAGTCCGGATACATTTAAAGACACTTGAAGTGACCATAACGATATCAAAAATAACTAGAAAAACTAGACAGTTCAGACATTCGTGTTTTCCGGGATTCCCAGACCTCACCTGATGTCTTTAGAGCGTGGCTCATTTTCAGGAAGCATGTCTATGAAAATGAATGTGAAATCCAGAGACCATAAACTGACTCTTTAGCTTTGTTGTTTCCTTATGTATGTGAATATTTATGTATATAATAATGAGTTATTCGTGGTGAGTAAATGAGATGGGAAAAACAACTGACATTTAAAATCCACCTAATGTCTGCTCTATGAAAATTCCAGAATGCATTCCATACCGAGAATTTATGTTAACATTTTTAAAACGTATGAAAACCAGTACTCTTTATGGAAATAATATCACTCAGTCTGACTTTTTCTCAGGTAGACATATCCTTCATTAAAAGTGGATAAATACCTCCTCCCCGGAATTCATTCAACTGTGTCCGTGAACCGGACTTAGATCCAAGCGCTTACCTCTCTTACGAGTACTTTCAGAGAACATGGCAGTGGCGGTGTTTTTAAACAGCATGAGAAGTCAAAACCTCAGGACAATTCAAATTTTACAACTCTGCTACCATCACACCTACTATGAACTTGAGAAGACGTTGTAGCACAGGAGTCCCAGCGTATTTCCTACTGGATTTGGTGAGACTGGAAAACAGCGAGGCTCCGCTGTTCCAACCCAGTTTTACTTTGGTGGCAGCAGGTCGATCGAGTGCTGAGATTACATCCGCTGCAGCTGCACGGAGCTGCTCTGAGATCCACAAGCGGCAGAGAGCACTCGGGCGAGGTCCCTACTCAGCAACTCAGACGATAGGGACCCTCTTGTCAACAACTCCCCGAGCTGCGCATGCGCAGTAAACGGGGCTGAGGTCACAATGCAGGCTGGCTCTCAGGAGATGGCACGGCGTTTGCGCCGTGGGCAGGGAGTTCGCGGACAGGCGAGCACCCTGGCCATGGCAACTCCTTTTCCCTACGACATGTGAAACAAATTGATTCGTTATTCTTTTTTGACTTAATATGTGTACTCTTTTTTAGTGTGTTTTCCTGAATTACATATATAACACTGGTAGGCCTGTAGAAACCTTCATCCAAAGATTTGTTGAACCCTATACACAAGGTACTTTGGCAAGCACTTTGCACTCCCCAGAATCTCTGAGCTAGCTTCTTTAGTATCCCCATCATCACACAGACAGAGAAACTGACAGCCTCACAGCTGCCTTTGCCCAAATTCAGAGAGATGATGGGAACACACCGAGACAGTCTGACTGAACAGACTCTGCTCTTCTTCCCCGTGCTATGGTGTCTCAAGAATGGGAACCTAGACCGGTTTGTACTTCTTTTCCTAGTTCCTTTCATAGTGAAAGGATATTGTTCGTTCGGGATTGTCTTTCTTTCTGGGTGGAGGCCTCCATTGCTATGTACGTAACTCCTAGAATCACTCTAGGTCCATTTTACTTACTTTGATCCATTGGGTTCCTGTCTTATTTGCTTCCATACATTGTTTGTTTTCTTCTTTGGTTTCCTCATTGAATCACTGATTATTTACAATTATGAGGTTTAGCTTCTCCTGTTTGTGTTTTCTCTGGTTTTCTTTATGTCATTCATACCTAGTTTCATACACTTTTGGTCGGAAAAGATGCTTAATACAATTCCAGTCTTCTTAAATTTATTGAGACATTTTCCTGTCCTAATTTGTGATCTCTACTGAAGAACATTCCAAGTGTTCCTGAGAAGAATGTGTATCCTGCTGCTTTCGGCTGTCATGTACTGGTATAAATCTTTTAAGTCTCTCTGGACTACTGTGTCATAGAATGCCACAGTTTCCTTATTTATTTTCCCTCTGGGTGATCTAACCATTGATGGAATGAGTGTTAAAAATCTCATAGTATTATTTTCCTGCTATCTACTGCTCCCTTTAGTTCTGTAAGTAAGTGCCAAATACGGACATACTTCTGCATAAATTTTTCTTTACCCATTTAAGTCCTCCTGTGTTGCGTGCACAGTCACTTACCCAGTTGTTATTGCCATCTCCTCAGACTGATTCCTTCATATCGCCATAGTGTCCTTGATGTTCCCATCACTTCGTTTCCTGTCCAGTTTGTCTTATATAAGTACTGCGGGTCCTGCTCTTTGCTCTCTTTAACTTGCATAAAGTATCTTTTTCCATCCCTTCACTTTCAGTTTATGTGTGTCCTTAGGTCAAAAATGAGCCTCCCATAGGCAACATAAAGGTGGGTCTCACCTCTTTATCCCTTCAGCCACCCTAATTCTAGTCCGTTTACATTCAAAGCAGTTACTCATGTAGCTTTCAAGAGTGTAAAAGTGAGGCCCAGTGGAAGGCTGACTTCATGAAATTATTTCTCATACCCACTCACAGAGTACTACCTTGTACGATTAGGGGGGAACAAGATATCCCAAGTGTTCTCCCATGAATCATCGCATCCTTGTTTAATGTAGAATGTTCACCTTTTCATGTGTAGATATCCTATTTGGACCTAAAATTTGACCGGAACAATTTCTACTTACTCCTCGGAAGTCAGACAAGCCATCAAATTCCATTCCTCTGAGTCCCGCTAGAGCATGCTTCCCTCCGCTGGTTCGGTATCTGCTCTAAAGATCAGGTTACAGTTGAATTTATCTTTTCCACATGTAAGCTAAATCGGTCTGGATAGTCCGGATACATTTAAAGACACTTGAAGTGACCATAACGATATCAAAAATAACTAGAAAAACTAGACAGTTCAGACATTCGTGTTTTCCGGGATTCCCAGACCTCACCTGATGTCTTTAGAGCGTGGCTCATTTTCAGGAAGCATGTCTATGAAAATGAATGTGAAATCCAGAGACCATAAACTGACTCTTTAGCTTTGTTGTTTCCTTATGTATGTGAATATTTATGTATATAATAATGAGTTATTCGTGGTGAGTAAATGAGATGGGAAAAACAACTGACATTTAAAATCCACCTAATGTCTGCTCTATGAAAATTCCAGAATGCATTCCATACCGAGAATTTATGTTAACATTTTTAAAACGTATGAAAACCAGTACTCTTTATGGAAATAATATCACTCAGTCTGACTTTTTCTCAGGTAGACATATCCTTCATTAAAAGTGGATAAATACCTCCTCCCCGGAATTCATTCAACTGTGTCCGTGAACCGGACTTAGATCCAAGCGCTTACCTCTCTTACGAGTACTTTCAGAGAACATGGCAGTGGCGGTGTTTTTAAACAGCATGAGAAGTCAAAACCTCAGGACAATTCAAATTTTACAACTCTGCTACCATCACACCTACTATGAACTTGAGAAGACGTTGTAGCACAGGAGTCCCAGCGTATTTCCTACTGGATTTGGTGAGACTGGAAAACAGCGAGGCTCCGCTGTTCCAACCCAGTTTTACTTTGGTGGCAGCAGGTCGATCGAGTGCTGAGATTACATCCGCTGCAGCTGCACGGAGCTGCTCTGAGATCCACAAGCGGCAGAGAGCACTCGGGCGAGGTCCCTACTCAGCAACTCAGACGATAGGGACCCTCTTGTCAACAACTCCCCGAGCTGCGCATGCGCAGTAAACGGGGCTGAGGTCACAATGCAGGCTGGCTCTCAGGAGACGGCACGGCGTTTGCGCCGTGGGCAGGGAGTTCGCGGACAGGCGAGCACCCTGGCCATGGCAACTCCTTTTCCCTACGACATGTGAAACAAATTGATTCGTTATTCTTTTTTGACTTAATATGTGTACTCTTTTTTAGTGTGTTTTCCTGAATTACATATATAACACTGGTAGGCCTGTAGAAACCTTCATCCAAAGATTTGTTGAACCCTATACACAAGGTACTTTGGCAAGCACTTTGCACTCCCCAGAATCTCTGAGCTAGCTTCTTTAGTATCCCCATCATCACACAGACAGAGAAACTGACAGCCTCACAGCTGCCTTTGCCCAAATTCAGAGAGATGATGGGAACACACCGAGACAGTCTGACTGAACAGACTCTGCTCTTCTTCCCCGTGCTATGGTGACTCAAGAATGGGAACCTAGACCGGTTTGTACTTCTTTTCCTAGTTCCTTTCATAGTGAAAGGATATTGTTCGTTCGGGATTGTCTTTCTTTCTGGGTGGAGGCCTCCATTGCTATGTACGTAACTCCTAGAATCACTCTAGGTCCATTTTACTTACTTTGATCCATTGGGTTCCTGTCTTATTTGCTTCCATACATTGTTTGTTTTCTTCTTTGGTTTCCTCATTGAATCACTGATTATTTACAATTATGAGGTTTAGCTTCTCCTGTTTGTGTTTTCTCTGGTTTTCTTTATGTCATTCATACCTAGTTTCATACACTTTTGGTCGGAAAAGATGCTTAATACAATTCCAGTCTTCTTAAATTTATTGAGACATTTTCCTGTCCTAATTTGTGATCTCTACTGAAGAACATTCCAAGTGTTCCTGAGAAGAATGTGTATCCTGCTGCTTTCGGCTGTCATGTACTGGTATAAATCTTTTAAGTCTCTCTGGACTACTGTGTCATAGAATGCCACAGTTTCCTTATTTATTTTCCCTCTGGGTGATCTAACCATTGATGGAATGAGTGTTAAAAATCTCATAGTATTATTTTCCTGCTATCTACTGCTCCCTTTAGTTCTGTAAGTAAGTGCCAAATACGGACATACTTCTGCATAAATTTTTCTTTACCCATTTAAGTCCTCCTGTGTTGCGTGCACAGTCACTTACCCAGTTGTTATTGCCATCTCCTCAGACTGATTCCTTCATATCGCCATAGTGTCCTTGATGTTCCCATCACTTCGTTTCCTGTCCAGTTTGTCTTATATAAGTACTGCGGGTCCTGCTCTTTGCTCTCTTTAACTTGCATAAAGTATCTTTTTCCATCCCTTCACTTTCAGTTTATGTGTGTCCTTAGGTCAAAAATGAGCCTCCCATAGGCAACATAAAGGTGGGTCTCACCTCTTTATCCCTTCAGCCACCCTAATTCTAGTCCGTTTACATTCAAAGCAGTTACTCATGTAGCTTTCAAGAGTGTAAAAGTGAGGCCCAGTGGAAGGCTGACTTCATGAAATTATTTCTCATACCCACTCACAGAGTACTACCTTGTACGATTAGGGGGGAACAAGATATCCCAAGTGTTCTCCCATGAATCATCGCATCCTTGTTTAATGTAGAATGTTCACCTTTTCATGTGTAGATATCCTATTTGGACCTAAAATTTGACCGGAACAATTTCTACTTACTCCTCGGAAGTCAGACAAGCCATCAAATTCCATTCCTCTGAGTCCCGCTAGAGCATGCTTCCCTCCGCTGGTTCGGTATCTGCTCTAAAGATCAGGTTACAGTTGAATTTATCTTTTCCACATGTAAGCTAAATCGGTCTGGATAGTCCGGATACATTTAAAGACACTTGAAGTGACCATAACGATATCAAAAATAACTAGAAAAACTAGACAGTTCAGACATTCGTGTTTTCCGGGATTCCCAGACCTCACCTGATGTCTTTAGAGCGTGGCTCATTTTCAGGAAGCATGTCTATGAAAATGAATGTGAAATCCAGAGACCATAAACTGACTCTTTAGCTTTGTTGTTTCCTTATGTATGTGAATATTTATGTATATAATAATGAGTTATTCGTGGTGAGTAAATGAGATGGGAAAAACAACTGACATTTAAAATCCACCTAATGTCTGCTCTATGAAAATTCCAGAATGCATTCCATACCGAGAATTTATGTTAACATTTTTAAAACGTATGAAAACCAGTACTCTTTATGGAAATAATATCACTCAGTCTGACTTTTTCTCAGGTAGACATATCCTTCATTAAAAGTGGATAAATACCTCCTCCCCGGAATTCATTCAACTGTGTCCGTGAACCGGACTTAGATCCAAGCGCTTACCTCTCTTACGAGTACTTTCAGAGAACATGGCAGTGGCGGTGTTTTTAAACAGCATGAGAAGTCAAAACCTCAGGACAATTCAAATTTTACAACTCTGCTACCATCACACCTACTATGAACTTGAGAAGACGTTGTAGCACAGGAGTCCCAGCGTATTTCCTACTGGATTTGGTGAGACTGGAAAACAGCGAGGCTCCGCTGTTCCAACCCAGTTTTACTTTGGTGGCAGCAGGTCGATCGAGTGCTGAGATTACATCCGCTGCAGCTGCACGGAGCTGCTCTGAGATCCACAAGCGGCAGAGAGCACTCGGGCGAGGTCCCTACTCAGCAACTCAGACGATAGGGACCCTCTTGTCAACAACTCCCCGAGCTGCGCATGCGCAGTAAACGGGGCTGAGGTCACAATGCAGGCTGGCTCTCAGGAGACGGCACGGCGTTTGCGCCGTGGGCAGGGAGTTCGCGGACAGGCGAGCACCCTGGCCATGGCAACTCCTTTTCCCTACGACATGTGAAACAAATTGATTCGTTATTCTTTTTTGACTTAATATGTGTACTCTTTTTTAGTGTGTTTTCCTGAATTACATATATAACACTGGTAGGCCTGTAGAAACCTTCATCCAAAGATTTGTTGAACCCTATACACAAGGTACTTTGGCAAGCACTTTGCACTCCCCAGAATCTCTGAGCTAGCTTCTTTAGTATCCCCATCATCACACAGACAGAGAAACTGACATCCTCACAGCTGCCTTTGCCAAAATTCAGAGAGATGATGGGAACACACCGAGACAGTCTGACTGAACAGACTCTGCTCTTCTTCCCCGTGCTATGGTGACTCAAGAATGGGAACCTAGACCGGTTTGTACTTCTTTTCCTAGTTCCTTTCATAGTGAAAGGATATTGTTCGTTCGGGATTGTCTTTCTTTCTGGGTGGAGGCCTCCATTGCTATGTACGTAACTCCTAGAATCACTCTAGGTCCATTTTACTTACTTTGATCCATTGGGTTCCTGTCTTATTTGCTTCCATACATTGTTTGTTTTCTTCTTTGGTTTCCTCATTGAATCACTGATTATTTACAATTATGAGGTTTAGCTTCTCCTGTTTGTGTTTTCTCTGGTTTTCTTTATGTCATTCATACCTAGTTTCATACACTTTTGGTCGGAAAAGATGCTTAATACAATTCCAGTCTTCTTAAATTTATTGAGACATTTTCCTGTCCTAATTTGTGATCTCTACTGAAGAACATTCCAAGTGTTCCTGAGAAGAATGTGTATCCTGCTGCTTTCGGCTGTCATGTACTGGTATAAATCTTTTAAGTCTCTCTGGACTACTGTGTCATAGAATGCCACAGTTTCCTTATTTATTTTCCCTCTGGGTGATCTAACCATTGATGGAATGAGTGTTAAAAATCTCATAGTATTATTTTCCTGCTATCTACTGCTCCCTTTAGTTCTGTAAGTAAGTGCCAAATACGGACATACTTCTGCATAAATTTTTCTTTACCCATTTAAGTCCTCCTGTGTTGCGTGCACAGTCACTTACCCAGTTGTTATTGCCATCTCCTCAGACTGATTCCTTCATATCGCCATAGTGTCCTTGATGTTCCCATCTCTTCGTTTCCTGTCCAGTTTATCTTATATAAGTATTGCGGGTCCTGCTCTTTGCTCTCTTTAACTTGCATAAAGTATCTTTTTCCATCCCTTCACTTTCAGTTTATGTGTGTCCTTAGGTCAAAAATGAGCCTCCCATAGGCAACATAAAGGTGGGTCTCACCTCTTTATCCCTTCAGCCACCCTAATTCTAGTCCGTTTACATTCAAAGCAGTTACTCATGTAGCTTTCAAGAGTGTAAAAGTGAGGCCCAGTGGAAGGCTGACTTCATGAAATTATTTCTCATACCCACTCACAGAGTACTACCTTGTACGATTAGGGGGGAACAAGATATCCCAAGTGTTCTCCCATGAATCATCGCATCCTTGTTTAATGTAGAATGTTCACCTTTTCATGTGTAGATATCCTATTTGGACCTAAAATTTGACCGGAACAATTTCTACTTACTCCTCGGAAGTCAGACAAGCCATCAAATTCCATTCCTCTGAGTCCCGCTAGAGCATGCTTCCCTCCGCTGGTTCGGTATCTGCTCTAAAGATCAGGTTACAGTTGAATTTATCTTTTCCACATGTAAGCTAAATCGGTCTGGATAGTCCGGATACATTTAAAGACACTTGAAGTGACCATAACGATATCAAAAATAACTAGAAAAACTAGACAGTTCAGACATTCGTGTTTTCCGGGATTCCCAGACCTCACCTGATGTCTTTAGAGCGTGGCTCATTTTCAGGAAGCATGTCTATGAAAATGAATGTGAAATCCAGAGACCATAAACTGACTCTTTAGCTTTGTTGTTTCCTTATGTATGTGAATATTTATGTATATAATAATGAGTTATTCGTGGTGAGTAAATGAGATGGGAAAAACAACTGACATTTAAAATCCACCTAATGTCTGCTCTATGAAAATTCCAGAATGCATTCCATACCGAGAATTTATGTTAACATTTTTAAAACGTATGAAAACCAGTACTCTTTATGGAAATAATATCACTCAGTCTGACTTTTTCTCAGGTAGACATATCCTTCATTAAAAGTGGATAAATACCTCCTCCCCGGAATTCATTCAACTGTGTCCGTGAACCGGACTTAGATCCAAGCGCTTACCTCTCTTACGAGTACTTTCAGAGAACATGGCAGTGGCGGTGTTTTTAAACAGCATGAGAAGTCAAAACCTCAGGACAATTCAAATTTTACAACTCTGCTACCATCACACCTACTATGAACTTGAGAAGACGTTGTAGCACAGGAGTCCCAGCGTATTTCCTACTGGATTTGGTGAGACTGGAAAACAGCGAGGCTCCGCTGTTCCAACCCAGTTTTACTTTGGTGGCAGCAGGTCGATCGAGTGCTGAGATTACATCCGCTGCAGCTGCACGGAGCTGCTCTGAGATCCACAAGCGGCAGAGAGCACTCGGGCGAGGTCCCTACTCAGCAACTCAGACGATAGGGACCCTCTTGTCAACAACTCCCCGAGCTGCGCATGCGCAGTAAACGGGGCTGAGGTCACAATGCAGGCTGGCTCTCAGGAGACGGCACGGCGTTTGCGCCGTGGGCAGGGAGTTCGCGGACAGGCGAGCACCCTGGCCATGGCAACTCCTTTTCCCTACGACATGTGAAACAAATTGATTCGTTATTCTTTTTTGACTTAATATGTGTACTCTTTTTTAGTGTGTTTTCCTGAATTACATATATAACACTGGTAGGCCTGTAGAAACCTTCATCCAAAGATTTGTTGAACCCTATACACAAGGTACTTTGGCAAGCACTTTGCACTCCCCAGAATCTCTGAGCTAGCTTCTTTAGTATCCCCATCATCACACAGACAGAGAAACTGACATCCTCACAGCTGCCTTTGCCAAAATTCAGAGAGATGATGGGAACACACCGAGACAGTCTGACTGAACAGACTCTGCTCTTCTTCCCCGTGCTATGGTGACTCAAGAATGGGAACCTAGACCGGTTTGTACTTCTTTTCCTAGTTCCTTTCATAGTGAAAGGATATTGTTCGTTCGGGATTGTCTTTCTTTCTGGGTGGAGGCCTCCATTGCTATGTACGTAACTCCTAGAATCACTCTAGGTCCATTTTACTTACTTTGATCCATTGGGTTCCTGTCTTATTTGCTTCCATACATTGTTTGTTTTCTTCTTTGGTTTCCTCATTGAATCACTGATTATTTACAATTATGAGGTTTAGCTTCTCCTGTTTGTGTTTTCTCTGGTTTTCTTTATGTCATTCATACCTAGTTTCATACACTTTTGGTCGGAAAAGATGCTTAATACAATTCCAGTCTTCTTAAATTTATTGAGACATTTTCCTGTCCTAATTTGTGATCTCTACTGAAGAACATTCCAAGTGTTCCTGAGAAGAATGTGTATCCTGCTGCTTTCGGCTGTCATGTACTGGTATAAATCTTTTAAGTCTCTCTGGACTACTGTGTCATAGAATGCCACAGTTTCCTTATTTATTTTCCCTCTGGGTGATCTAACCATTGATGGAATGAGTGTTAAAAATCTCATAGTATTATTTTCCTGCTATCTACTGCTCCCTTTAGTTCTGTAAGTAAGTGCCAAATACGGACATACTTCTGCATAAATTTTTCTTTACCCATTTAAGTCCTCCTGTGTTGCGTGCACAGTCACTTACCCAGTTGTTATTGCCATCTCCTCAGACTGATTCCTTCATATCGCCATAGTGTCCTTGATGTTCCCATCTCTTCGTTTCCTGTCCAGTTTATCTTATATAAGTATTGCGGGTCCTGCTCTTTGCTCTCTTTAACTTGCATAAAGTATCTTTTTCCATCCCTTCACTTTCAGTTTATGTGTGTCCTTAGGTCAAAAATGAGCCTCCCATAGGCAACATAAAGGTGGGTCTCACCTCTTTATCCCTTCAGCCACCCTAATTCTAGTCCGTTTACATTCAAAGCAGTTACTCATGTAGCTTTCAAGAGTGTAAAAGTGAGGCCCAGTGGAAGGCTGACTTCATGAAATTATTTCTCATACCCACTCACAGAGTACTACCTTGTACGATTAGGGGGGAACAAGATATCCCAAGTGTTATCCCATGAATCATCGCATCCTTGTTTAATGTAGAATGTTCACCTTTTCATGTGTAGATATCCTATTTGGACCTAAAATTTGACCGGAACAATTTCTACTTACTCCTCGGAAGTCAGACAAGCCATCAAATTCCATTCCTCTGAGTCCCGCTAGAGCATGCTTCCCTCCGCTGGTTCGGTATCTGCTCTAAAGATCAGGTTACAGTTGAATTTATCTTTTCCACATGTAAGCTAAATCGGTCTGGATAGTCCGGATACATTTAAAGACACTTGAAGTGACCATAACGATATCAAAAATAACTAGAAAAACTAGACAGTTCAGACATTCGTGTTTTCCGGGATTCCCAGACCTCACCTGATGTCTTTAGAGCGTGGCTCATTTTCAGGAAGCATGTCTATGAAAATGAATGTGAAATCCAGAGACCATAAACTGACTCTTTAGCTTTGTTGTTTCCTTATGTATGTGAATATTTATGTATATAATAATGAGTTATTCGTGGTGAGTAAATGAGATGGGAAAAACAACTGACATTTAAAATCCACCTAATGTCTGCTCTATGAAAATTCCAGAATGCATTCCATACCGAGAATTTATGTTAACATTTTTAAAACGTATGAAAACCAGTACTCTTTATGGAAATAATATCACTCAGTCTGACTTTTTCTCAGGTAGACATATCCTTCATTAAAAGTGGATAAATACCTCCTCCCCGGAATTCATTCAACTGTGTCCGTGAACCGGACTTAGATCCAAGCGCTTACCTCTCTTACGAGTACTTTCAGAGAACATGGCAGTGGCGGTGTTTTTAAACAGCATGAGAAGTCAAAACCTCAGGACAATTCAAATTTTACAACTCTGCTACCATCACACCTACTATGAACTTGAGAAGACGTTGTAGCACAGGAGTCCCAGCGTATTTCCTACTGGATTTGGTGACACTGGAAAACAGCGAGGCTCCGCTGTTCCAACCCAGTTTTACTTTGGTGGCAGCAGGTCGATCGAGTGCTGAGATTACATCCGCTGCAGCTGCACGGAGCTGCTCTGAGATCCACAAGCGGCAGAGAGCACTCGGGCGAGGTCCCTACTCAGCAACTCAGACGATAGGGACCCTCTTGTCAACAACTCCCCGAGCTGCGCATGCGCAGTAAACGGGGCTGAGGTCACAATGCAGGCTGGCTCTCAGGAGACGGCAGGGCGTTTGCGCCGTGGGCAGGGAGTTCGCGGACAGGCGAGCACCCTGGCCATGGCAACTCCTTTTCCCTACGACATGTGAAACAAATTGATTCGTTATTCTTTTTTGACTTAATATGTGTACTCTTTTTTAGTGTGTTTTCCTGAATTACATATATAACACTGGTAGGCCTGTAGAAACCTTCATCCAAAGATTTGTTGAACCCTATACACAAGGTACTTTGGCAAGCACTTTGCACTCCCCAGAATCTCTGAGCTAGCTTCTTTAGTATCCCCATCATCACACAGACAGAGAAACTGACAGCCTCACAGCTGCCTTTGCCAAAATTCAGAGAGATGATGGGAACACACCGAGACAGTCTGACTGAACAGACTCTGCTCTTCTTCCCCGTGCTATGGTGACTCAAGAATGGGAACCTAGACCGGTTTGTACTTCTTTTCCTAGTTCCTTTCATAGTGAAAGGATATTGTTCGTTCGGGATTGTCTTTCTTTCTGGGTGGAGGCCTCCATTGCTATGTACGTAACTCCTAGAATCACTCTAGGTCCATTTTACTTACTTTGATCCATTGGGTTCCTGTCTTATTTGCTTCCATACATTGTTTGTTTTCTTCTTTGGTTTCCTCATTGAATCACTGATTATTTACAATTATGAGGTTTAGCTTCTCCTGTTTGTGTTTTCTCTGGTTTTCTTTATGTCATTCATACCTAGTTTCATACACTTTTGGTCGGAAAAGATGCTTAATACAATTCCAGTCTTCTTAAATTTATTGAGACATTTTCCTGTCCTAATTTGTGATCTCTACTGAAGAACATTCCAAGTGTTCCTGAGAAGAATGTGTATCCTGCTGCTTTCGGCTGTCATGTACTGGTATAAATCTTTTAAGTCTCTCTGGACTACTGTGTCATAGAATGCCACAGTTTCCTTATTTATTTTCCCTCTGGGTGATCTAACCATTGATGGAATGAGTGTTAAAAATCTCATAGTATTATTTTCCTG
Organism: Manis pentadactyla; assembly: GCF_030020395.1. Taxonomy (NCBI): domain Eukaryota; kingdom Metazoa; phylum Chordata; class Mammalia; order Pholidota; family Manidae; genus Manis; species Manis pentadactyla. The sequence continues at coordinate 32,051,609 of NC_080019.1, forward strand.
CTATCTACTGCTCCCTTTAGTTCTGTAAGTAAGTGCCAAATACGGACATACTTCTGCATAAATTTTTCTTTACCCATTTAAGTCCTCCTGTGTTGCGTGCACAGTCACTTACCCAGTTGTTATTGCCATCTCCTCAGACTGATTCCTTCATATCGCCATAGTGTCCTTGATGTTCCCATCTCTTCGTTTCCTGTCCAGTTTATCTTATATAAGTATTGCGGGTCCTGCTCTTTGCTCTCTTTAACTTGCATAAAGTATCTTTTTCCATCCCTTCACTTTCAGTTTATGTGTGTCCTTAGGTCAAAAATGAGCCTCCCATAGGCAACATAAAGGTGGGTCTCACCTCTTTATCCCTTCAGCCACCCTAATTCTAGTCCGTTTACATTCAAAGCAGTTACTCATGTAGCTTTCAAGAGTGTAAAAGTGAGGCCCAGTGGAAGGCTGAATTCATGAAATTATTTCTCATACCCACTCACAGAGTACTACCTTGTACGATTAGGGGGGAACAAGATATCCCAAGTGTTCTCCCATGAATCATCGCATCCTTGTTTAATGTAGAATGTTCACCTTTTCATGTGTAGATATCCTATTTGGACCTAAAATTTGACCGGAACAATTTCTACTTACTCCTCGGAAGTCAGACAAGCCATCAAATTCCATTCCTCTGAGTCCCGCTAGAGCATGCTTCCCTCCGCTGGTTCGGTATCTGCTCTAAAGATCAGGTTACAGTTGAATTTATCTTTTCCACATGTAAGCTAAATCGGTCTGGATAGTCCGGATACATTTAAAGACACTTGAAGTGACCATAACGATATCAAAAATAACTAGAAAAACTAGACAGTTCAGACATTCGTGTTTTCCGGGATTCCCAGACCTCACCTGATGTCTTTAGAGCGTGGCTCATTTTCAGGAAGCATGTCTATGAAAATGAATGTGAAATCCAGAGACCATAAACTGACTCTTTAGCTTTGTTGTTTCCTTATGTATGTGAATATTTATGTATATAATAATGAGTTATTCGTGGTGAGTAAATGAGATGGGAAAAACAACTGACATTTAAAATCCACCTAATGTCTGCTCTATGAAAATTCCAGAATGCATTCCATACCGAGAATTTATGTTAACATTTTTAAAACGTATGAAAACCAGTACTCTTTATGGAAATAATATCACTCAGTCTGACTTTTTCTCAGGTAGACATATCCTTCATTAAAAGTGGATAAATACCTCCTCCCCGGAATTCATTCAACTGTGTCCGTGAACCGGACTTAGATCCAAGCGCTTACCTCTCTTACGAGTACTTTCAGAGAACATGGCAGTGGCGGTGTTTTTAAACAGCATGAGAAGTCAAAACCTCAGGACAATTCAAATTTTACAACTCTGCTACCATCACACCTACTATGAACTTGAGAAGACGTTGTAGCACAGGAGTCCCAGCGTATTTCCTACTGGATTTGGTGACACTGGAAAACAGCGAGGCTCCGCTGTTCCAACCCAGTTTTACTTTGGTGGCAGCAGGTCGATCGAGTGCTGAGATTACATCCGCTGCAGCTGCACGGAGCTGCTCTGAGATCCACAAGCGGCAGAGAGCACTCGGGCGAGGTCCCTACTCAGCAACTCAGACGATAGGGACCCTCTTGTCAACAACTCCCCGAGCTGCGCATGCGCAGTAAACGGGGCTGAGGTCACAATGCAGGCTGGCTCTCAGGAGACGGCACGGCGTTTGCGCCGTGGGCAGGGAGTTCGCGGACAGGCGAGCACCCTGGCCATGGCAACTCCTTTTCCCTACGACATGTGAAACAAATTGATTCGTTATTCTTTTTTGACTTAATATGTGTACTCTTTTTTAGTGTGTTTTCCTGAATTACATATATAACACTGGTAGGCCTGTAGAAACCTTCATCCAAAGATTTGTTGAACCCTATACACAAGGTACTTTGGCAAGCACTTTGCACTCCCCAGAATCTCTGAGCTAGCTTCTTTAGTATCCCCATCATCACACAGACAGAGAAACTGACAGCCTCACAGCTGCCTTTGCCCAAATTCAGAGAGATGATGGGAACACACCGAGACAGTCTGACTGAACAGACTCTGCTCTTCTTCCCCGTGCTATGGTGACTCAAGAATGGGAACCTAGACCGGTTTGTACTTCTTTTCCTAGTTCCTTTCATAGTGAAAGGATATTGTTCGTTCGGGATTGTCTTTCTTTCTGGGTGGAGGCCTCCATTGCTATGTACGTAACTCCTAGAATCACTCTAGGTCCATTTTACTTACTTTGATCCATTGGGTTCCTGTCTTATTTGCTTCCATACATTGTTTGTTTTCTTCTTTGGTTTCCTCATTGAATCACTGATTATTTACAATTATGAGGTTTAGCTTCTCCTGTTTGTGTTTTCTCTGGTTTTCTTTATGTCATTCATACCTAGTTTCATACACTTTTGGTCGGAAAAGATGCTTAATACAATTCCAGTCTTCTTAAATTTATTGAGACATTTTCCTGTCCTAATTTGTGATCTCTACTGAAGAACATTCCAAGTGTTCCTGAGAAGAATGTGTATCCTGCTGCTTTCGGCTGTCATGTACTGGTATAAATCTTTTAAGTCTCTCTGGACTACTGTGTCATAGAATGCACAGTTTCCTTATTTATTTTCCCTCTGGGTGATCTAACCATTGATGGAATGAGTGTTAAAAATCTCATAGTATTATTTTCCTGCTATCTACTGCTCCCTTTAGTTCTGTAAGTAAGTGCCAAATACGGACATACTTCTGCATAAATTTTTCTTTACCCATTTAAGTCCTCCTGTGTTGCGTGCACAGTCACTTACCCAGTTGTTATTGCCATCTCCTCAGACTGATTCCTTCATATCGCCATAGTGTCCTTGATGTTCCCATCTCTTCGTTTCCTGTCCAGTTTATCTTATATAAGTATTGCGGGTCCTGCTCTTTGCTCTCTTTAACTTGCATAAAGTATCTTTTTCCATCCCTTCACTTTCAGTTTATGTGTGTCTTTAGGTCAAAAATGAGCCTCCCATAGGCAACATAAAGGTGGGTCTCACCTCTTTATCCCTTCAGCCACCCTAATTCTAGTCCGTTTACATTGAAAGCAGTTACTCATGTAGCTTTCAAGAGTGTAAAAGTGAGGCCCAGTGGAAGGCTGACTTCATGAAATTATTTCTCATACCCACTCACAGAGTACTACCTTGTACGATTAGGGGGGAACAAGATATCCCAAGTGTTCTCCCATGAATCATCGCATCCTTGTTTAATGTAGAATGTTCACCTTTTCATGTGTAGATATCCTATTTGGACCTAAAATTTGACCGGAACAATTTCTACTTACTCCTCGGAAGTCAGACAAGCCATCAAATTCCATTCCTCTGAGTCCCGCTAGAGCATGCTTCCCTCCGCTGGTTCGGTATCTGCTCTAAAGATCAGGTTACAGTTGAATTTATCTTTTCCACATGTAAGCTAAATCGGTCTGGATAGTCCGGATACATTTAAAGACACTTGATGTGACCATAACGATATCAAAAATAACTAGAAAAAGTAGACAGTTCAGACATTCGTGTTTTCCGGGATTCCCAGACCTCACCTGATGTCTTTAGAGCGTGGCTCATTTTCAGGAAGCATGTCTATGAAAATGAATGTGAAATCCAGAGACCATAAACTGACTCTTTAGCTTTGTTGTTTCCTTATGTATGTGAATATTTATATATATAATAAAGAGTTATTCGTGGTGCGTAAACGAGATGGGAAAAACAACTGACATTTAAAATCCACCTAATGTCTGCTCTATGAAAATTCCAGAATGCATTCCATACCGAGAATTTATTTTAACATTTTTAAAACGTATGAAAACCAGTACTCTTTATGGAAATAATATCACTCAGTCTGACTTTTTCTCAGGTAGACATATCCTTCATTAAAAGTGGATAAATAACTCCTCCCCGGAATTCATTCAACTGTGTCCGTGAACCGGACTTAGATCCAAGCGCTTACCTCTCTTACGAGTACTTTCAGAGAACATGGCAGTGGCGGTGTTTTTAATCAGCATGAGAAGTCAAAACCTCAGGACAATTCAAATTTTACAACTCTTCTACCATCTCACCTACTATGAACTTGAGAAGACGTTGTAGCACAGGAGTCCCAGCGTATTTCCTACTGGATTTGGTGAGACTGGAAAACAGCGAGGCTCCGCTGTTCCAACCCAGTTTTACTTCGGTGGCAGCAGGTCGATCGAGTGCTGAGATTACATACGCTGCAGCTGCACGGAGCTGCTCTGAGATCCACAAGCGGCAGAGAGCACTCGGGCGAGGTCCCTACTCAGCAACTCAGACGATAGGGACCCTCTTGTCAACAATTCCCCGAGCTGCGCATGCGCAGTAAACGGGGCTGAGGTCACAATGCAGGCTGGCTCTCAGGAGACGGCACGGCGTTTGCGCCGTGGGCAGGGAGTTCGCGGTCAGGCGAGCACCCTGGCCATGCCAACTCCTTTTCCCTACGACATGTGAAACAAATTGATTCGTTATTCTTTTTTGACTTAATATGTGTACTCTTTTTTAGTGTGTTTTCCTGAATTACATATATAACACTGGTAGGCCTGTAGAAACCTTCATCCAAAGATTTGTTGAACCCTATACACAAGGTACTTTGGCAAGCACTTTGCACTCCCCAGAATCTCTGAGCTAGCTTCTTTAGTATCCCCATCATCACACAGACAGAGAAACTGACATCCTCACAGCTGCCTTTGCCAAAATTCAGAGAGATGATGGGAACACACCGAGACAGTCTGACTGAACAGACTCTGCTCTTCTTCCCCGTGCTATGGTGACTCAAGAATGGGAACCTAGACCGGTTTGTACTTCTTTTCCTAGTTCCTTTCATAGTGAAAGGATATTGTTCGTTCGGGATTGTCTTTCTTTCTGGGTGGAGGCCTCCATTGCTATGTACGTAACTCCTAGAATCACTCTAGGTCCATTTTACTTACTTTGATCCATTGGGTTCCTGTCTTATTTGCTTCCATACATTGTTTGTTTTCTTCTTTGGTTTCCTCATTGAATCACTGATTATTTACAATTATGAGGTTTAGCTTCTCCTGTTTGTGTTTTCTCTGGTTTTCTTTATGTCATTCATACCTAGTTTCATACACTTTTGGTCGGAAAAGATGCTTAATACAATTCCAGTCTTCTTAAATTTATTGAGACATTTTCCTGTCCTAATTTGTGATCTCTACTGAAGAACATTCCAAGTGTTCCTGAGAAGAATGTGTATCCTGCTGCTTTCGGCTGTCATGTACTGGTATAAATCTTTTAAGTCTCTCTGGACTACTGTGTCATAGAATGCCACAGTTTCCTTATTTATTTTCCCTCTGGGTGATCTAACCATTGATGGAATGAGTGTTAAAAATCTCATAGTATTATTTTCCTGCTATCTACTGCTCCCTTTAGTTCTGTAAGTAAGTGCCAAATACGGACATACTTCTGCATAAATTTTTCTTTACCCATTTAAGTCCTCCTGTGTTGCGTGCACAGTCACTTACCCAGTTGTTATTGCCATCTCCTCAGACTGATTCCTTCATATCGCCATAGTGTCCTTGATGTTCCCATCACTTCGTTTCCTGTCCAGTTTGTCTTATATAAGTACTGCGGGTCCTGCTCTTTGCTCTCTTTAACTTGCATAAAGTATCTTTTTCCATCCCTTCACTTTCAGTTTATGTGTGTCCTTAGGTCAAAAATGAGCCTCCCATAGGCAACATAAAGGTGGGTCTCACCTCTTTATCCCTTCAGCCACCCTAATTCTAGTCCGTTTACATTCAAAGCAGTTACTCATGTAGCTTTCAAGAGTGTAAAAGTGAGGCCCAGTGGAAGGCTGAATTCATGAAATTATTTCTCATACCCACTCACAGAGTACTACCTTGTACGGTTAGGGGGGAACAAGATATCCCAAGTGTTCTCCCATGAATCATCGCATCCTTGTTTAATGTAGAATGTTCACCTTTTCATGTGTAGATATCCTATTTGGACCTAAAATTTGACCGGAACAATTTCTACTTACTCCTCGGAAGTCAGACAAGCCATCAAATTCCATTCCTCTGAGTCCCGCTAGAGCATGCTTCCCTCCGCTGGTTCGGTATCTGCTCTAAAGATCAGGTTACAGTTGAATTTATCTTTTACACATGTAAGCTAAATCGGTCTGGATAGTCCGGATACATTTAAAGACACTTGAAGTGACCATAACGATATCAAAAATAACTAGAAAAACTAGACAGTTCAGACATTCGTGTTTTCCGGGATTCCCAGACCTCACCTGATGTCTTTAGAGCGTGGCTCATTTTCAGGAAGCATGTCTATGAAAATGAATGTGAAATCCAGAGACCATAAACTGACTCTTTAGCTTTGTTGTTTCCTTATGTATGTGAATATTTATATATATAATAAAGAGTTATTCGTGGTGCGTAAACGAGATGGGAAAAACAACTGACATTTAAAATCCACCTAATGTCTGCTCTATGAAAATTCCAGAATGCATTCCATACCGAGAATTTATTTTAACATTTTTAAAACGTATGAAAACCAGTACTCTTTATGGAAATAATATCACTCAGTCTGACTTTTTCTCAGGTAGACATATCCTTCATTAAAAGTGGATAAATAACTCCTCCCCGGAATTCATTCAACTGTGTCCGTGAACCGGACTTAGATCCAAGCGCTTACCTCTCTTACGAGTACTTTCAGAGAACATGGCAGTGGCGGTGTTTTTAATCAGCATGAGAAGTCAAAACCTCAGGACAATTCAAATTTTACAACTCTTCTACCATCTCACCTACTATGAACTTGAGAAGACGTTGTAGCACAGGAGTCCCAGCGTATTTCCTACTGGATTTGGTGAGACTGGAAAACAGCGAGGCTCCGCTGTTCCAACCCAGTTTTACTTCGGTGGCAGCAGGTCGATCGAGTGCTGAGATTACATACGCTGCAGCTGCACGGAGCTGCTCTGAGATCCACAAGCGGCAGAGAGCACTCGGGCGAGGTCCCTACTCAGCAACTCAGACGATAGGGACCCTCTTGTCAACAATTCCCCGAGCTGCGCATGCGCAGTAAACGGGGCTGAGGTCACAATGCAGGCTGGCTCTCAGGAGACGGCACGGCGTTTGCGCCGTGGGCAGGGAGTTCGCGGTCAGGCGAGCACCCTGGCCATGCCAACTCCTTTTCCCTACGACATGTGAAACAAATTGATTCGTTATTCTTTTTTGACTTAATATGTGTACTCTTTTTTAGTGTGTTTTCCTGAATTACATATATAACACTGGTAGGCCTGTAGAAACCTTCATCCAAAGATTTGTTGAACCCTATACACAAGGTACTTTGGCAAGCACTTTGCACTCCCCAGAATCTCTGAGCTAGCTTCTTTAGTATCCCCATCATCACACAGACAGAGAAACTGACATCCTCACAGCTGCCTTTGCCAAAATTCAGAGAGATGATGGGAACACACCGAGACAGTCTGACTGAACAGACTCTGCTCTTCTTCCCCGTGCTATGGTGACTCAAGAATGGGAACCTAGACCGGTTTGTACTTCTTTTCCTAGTTCCTTTCATAGTGAAAGGATATTGTTCGTTCGGGATTGTCTTTCTTTCTGGGTGGAGGCCTCCATTGCTATGTACGTAACTCCTAGAATCACTCTAGGTCCATTTTACTTACTTTGATCCATTGGGTTCCTGTCTTATTTGCTTCCATACATTGTTTGTTTTCTTCTTTGGTTTCCTCATTGAATCACTGATTATTTACAATTATGAGGTTTAGCTTCTCCTGTTTGTGTTTTCTCTGGTTTTCTTTATGTCATTCATACCTAGTTTCATACACTTTTGGTCGGAAAAGATGCTTAATACAATTCCAGTCTTCTTAAATTTATTGAGACATTTTCCTGTCCTAATTTGTGATCTCTACTGAAGAACATTCCAAGTGTTCCTGAGAAGAATGTGTATCCTGCTGCTTTCGGCTGTCATGTACTGGTATAAATCTTTTAAGTCTCTCTGGACTACTGTGTCATAGAATGCCACAGTTTCCTTATTTATTTTCCCTCTGGGTGATCTAACCATTGATGGAATGAGTGTTAAAAATCTCATAGTATTATTTTCCTGCTATCTACTGCTCCCTTTAGTTCTGTAAGTAAGTGCCAAATACGGACATACTTCTGCATAAATTTTTCTTTACCCATTTAAGTCCTCCTGTGTTGCGTGCACAGTCACTTACCCAGTTGTTATTGCCATCTCCTCAGACTGATTCCTTCATATCGCCATAGTGTCCTTGATGTTCCCATCACTTCGTTTCCTGTCCAGTTTGTCTTATATAAGTACTGCGGGTCCTGCTCTTTGCTCTCTTTAACTTGCATAAAGTATCTTTTTCCATCCCTTCACTTTCAGTTTATGTGTGTCCTTAGGTCAAAAATGAGCCTCCCATAGGCAACATAAAGGTGGGTCTCACCTCTTTATCCCTTCAGCCACCCTAATTCTAGTCCGTTTACATTCAAAGCAGTTACTCATGTAGCTTTCAAGAGTGTAAAAGTGAGGCCCAGTGGAAGGCTGAATTCATGAAATTATTTCTCATACCCACTCACAGAGTACTACCTTGTACGGTTAGGGGGGAACAAGATATCCCAAGTGTTCTCCCATGAATCATCGCATCCTTGTTTAATGTAGAATGTTCACCTTTTCATGTGTAGATATCCTATTTGGACCTAAAATTTGACCGGAACAATTTCTACTTACTCCTCGGAAGTCAGACAAGCCATCAAATTCCATTCCTCTGAGTCCCGCTAGAGCATGCTTCCCTCCGCTGGTTCGGTATCTGCTCTAAAGATCAGGTTACAGTTGAATTTATCTTTTACACATGTAAGCTAAATCGGTCTGGATAGTCCGGATACATTTAAAGACACTTGAAGTGACCATAACGATATCAAAAATAACTAGAAAAACTAGACAGTTCAGACATTCGTGTTTTCCGGGATTCCCAGACCTCACCTGATGTCTTTAGAGCGTGGCTCATTTTCAGGAAGCATGTCTATGAAAATGAATGTGAAATCCAGAGACCATAAACTGACTCTTTAGCTTTGTTGTTTCCTTATGTATGTGAATATTTATGTATATAATAATGAGTTATTCGTGGTGAGTAAATGAGATGGGAAAAACAACTGACATTTAAAATCCACCTAATGTCTGCTCTATGAAAATTCCAGAATGCATTCCATACCGAGAATTTATGTTAACATTTTTAAAACGTATGAAAACCAGTACTCTTTATGGAAATAATATCACTCAGTCTGACTTTTTCTCAGGTAGACATATCCTTCATTAAAAGTGGATAAATACCTCCTCCCCGGAATTCATTCAACTGTGTCCGTGAACCGGACTTAGATCCAAGCGCTTACCTCTCTTACGAGTACTTTCAGAGAACATGGCAGTGGCGGTGTTTTTAAACAGCATGAGAAGTCAAAACCTCAGGACAATTCAAATTTTACAACTCTGCTACCATCACACCTACTATGAACTTGAGAAGACGTTGTAGCACAGGAGTTTCAGCGTATTTCCTACTGGATTTGGTGACACTGGAAAACAGCGAGGCTCCGCTGTTCCAACCCAGTTTTACTTTGGTGGCAGCAGGTCGATCGAGTGCTGAGATTACATCCGCTGCAGCTGCACGGAGCTGCTCTGAGATCCACAAGCGGCAGAGAGCACTCGGGCGAGGTCCCTACTCAGCAACTCAGACGATAGGGACCCTCTTGTCAACAACTCCCCGAGCTGCGCATGCGCAGTAAACGGGGCTGAGGTCACAATGCAGGCTGGCTCTCAGGAGACGGCACGGCGTTTGCGCCGTGGGCAGGGAGTTCGCGGTCAGGCGAGCACCCTGGCCATGCCAACTCCTTTTAACTACGACATGTGAAACAAATTGATTCGTTATTCTTTTTTGACTTAATATGTGTACTCTTTTTTAGTGTGTTTTCCTGAATTACATATATAACACTGGTAGGCCTGTAGAAACCTTCATCCAAAGATTTGTTGAACCCTGTACACAAGGTACTTTGGCAAGCACTTTGCACTCCCCAGAATCTCTGAGCTAGCTTCTTTAGTATCCCCATCATCACACACACAGAGAAACTGACATCCTCACAGCTGCCTTTGCCCAAATTCAGAGAGATGATGGGAACACACCGAGACAGTCTGACTGAACAGACTCTGCTCTTCTTCCCCGTGCTATGGTGACTCAAGAATGGGAACCTAGACCGGTTTGTACTTCTTTTCCTAGTTCCTTTCATAGTGAAAGGATATTGTTCGTTCGGGATTGTCTTTCTTTCTGGGTGGAGGCCTCCATTGCTATGTACGTAACTCCTAGAATCACTCTAGGTCCATTTTACTTACTTTGATCCATTGGGTTCCTGTCTTATTTGCTTCCATACATTGTTTGTTTTCTTCTTTGGTTTCCTCATTGAATCACTGATTATTTACAATTATGAGGTTTAGCTTCTCCTGTTTGTGTTTTCTCTGGTTTTCTTTATGTCATTCATACCTAGTTTCATACACTTTTGGTCGGAAAAGATGCTTAATACAATTCCAGTCTTCTTAAATTTATTGAGACATTTTCCTGTCCTAATTTGTGATCTCTACTGAAGAACATTCCAAGTGTTCCTGAGAAGAATGTGTATCCTGCTGCTTTCGGCTGTCATGTACTGGTATAAATCTTTTAAGTCTCTCTGGACTACTGTGTCATAGAATGCCACAGTTTCCTTATTTATTTTCCCTCTGGGTGATCTAACCATTGATGGAATGAGTGTTAAAAATCTCATAGTATTATTTTCCTGCTATCTACTGCTCCCTTTAGTTCTGTAAGTAAGTGCCAAATACGGACATACTTCTGCATAAATTTTTCTTTACCCATTTAAGTCCTCCTGTGTTGCGTGCACAGTCACTTACCCAGTTGTTATTGCCATCTCCTCAGACTGATTCCTTCATATCGCCATAGTGTCCTTGATGTTCCCATCACTTCGTTTCCTTTCCAGTTTATCTTATATAAGTACTGCAGGTCCTGCTCTTTGCTCTCTTTAACTTGCATAAAGTATCTTTTTCCATCCCTTCACTTTCAGTTTATGTGTGTCCTTAGGTCAAAAATGAGCCTCCCATAGGCAACATAAAGGTGGGTCTCACCTCTTTATCCCTTCAGCCACCCTAATTCTAGTCCGTTTACATTCAAAGCAGTTACTCATGTAGCTTTCAAGAGTGTAAAAGTGAGGCCCAGTGGAAGGCTGAATTCATGAAATTATTTCTCATACCCACTCACAGAGTACTACCTTGTACGGTTAGGGGGGAACAAGATATCCCAAGTGTTCTCCCATGAATCATCGCATCCTTGTTTAATGTAGAATGTTCACCTTTTCATGTGTAGATATCCTATTTGGACCTAAAATTTGACCGGAACAATTTCTACTTACTCCTCGGAAGTCAGACAAGCCATCAAATTCCATTCCTCTGAGTCCCTCTAGAGCATGCTTCCCTCCGCTGGTTCGGTATCTGCTCTAAAGATCAGGTTACAGTTGAATTTATCTTTTCCACATGTAAGCTAAATCGGTCTGGATAGTCCGGATACATTTAAAGACACTTGAAGTGACCATAACGATATCAAAAATAACTAGAAAAACTAGACAGTTCAGACATTCGTGTTTTCCGGGATTCCCAGACCTCACCTGATGTCTTTAGAGCGTGGCTCATTTTCAGGAAGCATGTCTATGAAAATGAATGTGAAATCCAGAGACCATAAACTGACTCTTTAGCTTTGTTGTTTCCTTATGTATGTGAATATTTATGTATATAATAATGAGTTATTCGTGGTGAGTAAATGAGATGGGAAAAACAACTGACATTTAAAATCCACCTAATGTCTGCTCTATGAAAATTCCAGAATGCATTCCATACCGAGAATTTATGTTAACATTTTTAAAACGTATGAAAACCAGTACTCTTTATGGAAATAATATCACTCAGTCTGACTTTTTCTCAGGTAGACATATCCTTCATTAAAAGTGGATAAATACCTCCTCCCCGGAATTCATTCAACTGTGTCCGTGAACCGGACTTAGATCCAAGCGCTTACCTCTCTTACGAGTACTTTCAGAGAACATGGCAGTGGCGGTGTTTTTAAACAGCATGAGAAGTCAAAACCTCAGGACAATTCAAATTTTACAACTCTGCTACCATCACACCTACTATGAACTTGAGAAGACGTTGTAGCACAGGAGTCCCAGCGTATTTCCTACTGGATTTGGTGAGACTGGAAAACAGCGAGGCTCCGCTGTTCCAACCCAGTTTTACTTTGGTGGCAGCAGGTCGATCGAGTGCTGAGATTACATCCGCTGCAGCTGCACGGAGCTGCTCTGAGATCCACAAGCGGCAGAGAGCACTCGGGCGAGGTCCCTACTCAGCAACTCAGACGATAGGGACCCTCTTGTCAACAACTCCCCGAGCTGCGCATGCGCAGTAAACGGGGCTGAGGTCACAATGCAGGCTGGCTCTCAGGAGACGGCACGGCGTTTGCGCCGTGGGCAGGGAGTTCGCGGACAGGCGAGCACCCTGGCCATGGCAACTCCTTTTCCCTACGACATGTGAAACAAATTGATTCGTTATTCTTTTTTGACTTAATATGTGTACTCTTTTTTAGTGTGTTTTCCTGAATTACATATATAACACTGGTAGGCCTGTAGAAACCTTCATCCAAAGATTTGTTGAACCCTATACACAAGGTACTTTGGCAAGCACTTTGCACTCCCCAGAATCTCTGAGCTAGCTTCTTTAGTATCCCCATCATCACACAGACAGAGAAACTGACAGCCTCACAGCTGCCTTTGCCCAAATTCAGAGAGATGATGGGAACACACCGAGACAGTCTGACTGAACAGACTCTGCTCTTCTTCCCCGTGCTATGGTGACTCAAGAATGGGAACCTAGACCGGTTTGTACTTCTTTTCCTAGTTCCTTTCATAGTGAAAGGATATTGTTCGTTCGGGATTGTCTTTCTTTCTGGGTGGAGGCCTCCATTGCTATGTACGTAACTCCTAGAATCACTCTAGGTCCATTTTACTTACTTTGATCCATTGGGTTCCTGTCTTATTTGCTTCCATACATTGTTTGTTTTCTTCTTTGGTTTCCTCATTGAATCACTGATTATTTACAATTATGAGGTTTAGCTTCTCCTGTTTGTGTTTTCTCTGGTTTTCTTTATGTCATTCATACCTAGTTTCATACACTTTTGGTCGGAAAAGATGCTTAATACAATTCCAGTCTTCTTAAATTTATTGAGACATTTTCCTGTCCTAATTTGTGATCTCTACTGAAGAACATTCCAAGTGTTCCTGAGAAGAATGTGTATCCTGCTGCTTTCGGCTGTCATGTACTGGTATAAATCTTTTAAGTCTCTCTGGACTACTGTGTCATAGAATGCCACAGTTTCCTTATTTATTTTCCCTCTGGGTGATCTAACCATTGATGGAATGAGTGTTAAAAATCTCATAGTATTATTTTCCTGCTATCTACTGCTCCCTTTAGTTCTGTAAGTAAGTGCCAAATACGGACATACTTCTGCATAAATTTTTCTTTACCCATTTAAGTCCTCCTGTGTTGCGTGCACAGTCACTTACCCAGTTGTTATTGCCATCTCCTCAGACTGATTCCTTCATATCGCCATAGTGTCCTTGATGTTCCCATCACTTCGTTTCCTGTCCAGTTTGTCTTATATAAGTACTGCGGGTCCTGCTCTTTGCTCTCTTTAACTTGCATAAAGTATCTTTTTCCATCCCTTCACTTTCAGTTTATGTGTGTCCTTAGGTCAAAAATGAGCCTCCCATAGGCAACATAAAGGTGGGTCTCACCTCTTTATCCCTTCAGCCACCCTAATTCTAGTCCGTTTACATTCAAAGCAGTTACTCATGTAGCTTTCAAGAGTGTAAAAGTGAGGCCCAGTGGAAGGCTGAATTCATGAAATTATTTCTCATACCCACTCACAGAGTACTACCTTGTACGATTAGGGGGGAACAAGATATCCCAAGTGTTCTCCCATGAATCATCGCATCCTTGTTTAATGTAGAATGTTCACCTTTTCATGTGTAGATATCCTATTTGGACCTAAAATTTGACCGGAACAATTTCTACTTACTCCTCGGAAGTCAGACAAGCCATCAAATTCCATTCCTCTGAGTCCCGCTAGAGCATGCTTCCCTCCGCTGGTTCGGTATCTGCTCTAAAGAACAGGTTACAGTTGAATTTATCTTTTCCACATGTACGCTAAATCGGTCTGGATAGTCCGGATACATTTAAAGACACTTGAAGTGACCATAACGATATCAAAAATAACTAGAAAAACTAGACAGTTCAGACATTCGTGTTTTCCGGGATTCCCAGACCTCACCTGATGTCTTTAGAGCGTGGCTCATTTTCAGGAAGCATGTCTATGAAAATGAATGTGAAATCCAGAGACCATAAACTGACTCTTTAGCTTTGTTGTTTCCTTATGTATGTGAATATTTATGTATATAATAATGAGTTATTCGTGGTGAGTAAATGAGATGGGAAAAACAACTGACATTTAAAATCCACCTAATGTCTGCTCTATGAAAATTCCAGAATGCATTCCATACCGAGAATTTATGTTAACATTTTTAAAACGTATGAAAACCAGTACTCTTTATGGAAATAATATCACTCAGTCTGACTTTTTCTCAGGTAGACATATCCTTCATTAAAAGTGGATAAATACCTCCTCCCCGGAATTCATTCAACTGTGTCCGTGAACCGGACTTAGATCCAAGCGCTTACCTCTCTTACGAGTACTTTCAGAGAACATGGCAGTGGCGGTGTTTTTAAACAGCATGAGAAGTCAAAACCTCAGGACAATTCAAATTTTACAACTCTGCTACCATCACACCTACTATGAACTTGAGAAGACGTTGTAGCACAGGAGTCCCAGCGTATTTCCTACTGGATTTGGTGAGACTGGAAAACAGCGAGGCTCCGCTGTTCCAACCCAGTTTTACTTTGGTGGCAGCAGGTCGATCGAGTGCTGAGATTACATCCGCTGCAGCTGCACGGAGCTGCTCTGAGATCCACAAGCGGCAGAGAGCACTCGGGCGAGGTCCCTACTCAGCAACTCAGACGATAGGGACCCTCTTGTCAACAACTCCCCGAGCTGCGCATGCGCAGTAAACGGGGCTGAGGTCACAATGCAGGCTGGCTCTCAGGAGACGGCACGGCGTTTGCGCCGTGGGCAGGGAGTTCGCGGACAGGCGAGCACCCTGGCCATGGCAACTCCTTTTCCCTACGACATGTGAAACAAATTGATTCGTTATTCTTTTTTGACTTAATATGTGTACTCTTTTTTAGTGTGTTTTCCTGAATTACATATATAACACTGGTAGGCCTGTAGAAACCTTCATCCAAAGATTTGTTGAACCCTATACACAAGGTACTTTGGCAAGCACTTTGCACTCCCCAGAATCTCTGAGCTAGCTTCTTTAGTATCCCCATCATCACACAGACAGAGAAACTGACAGCCTCACAGCTGCCTTTGCCCAAATTCAGAGAGATGATGGGAACACACCGAGACAGTCTGACTGAACAGACTCTGCTCTTCTTCCCCGTGCTATGGTGACTCAAGAATGGGAACCTAGACCGGTTTGTACTTCTTTTCCTAGTTCCTTTCATAGTGAAAGGATATTGTTCGTTCGGGATTGTCTTTCTTTCTGGGTGGAGGCCTCCATTGCTATGTACGTAACTCCTAGAATCACTCTAGGTCCATTTTACTTACTTTGATCCATTGGGTTCCTGTCTTATTTGCTTCCATACATTGTTTGTTTTCTTCTTTGGTTTCCTCATTGAATCACTGATTATTTACAATTATGAGGTTTAGCTTCTCCTGTTTGTGTTTTCTCTGGTTTTCTTTATGTCATTCATACCTAGTTTCATACACTTTTGGTCGGAAAAGATGCTTAATACAATTCCAGTCTTCTTAAATTTATTGAGACATTTTCCTGTCCTAATTTGTGATCTCTACTGAAGAACATTCCAAGTGTTCCTGAGAAGAATGTGTATCCTGCTGCTTTCGGCTGTCATGTACTGGTATAAATCTTTTAAGTCTCTCTGGACTACTGTGTCATAGAATGCCACAGTTTCCTTATTTATTTTCCCTCTGGGTGATCTAACCATTGATGGAATGAGTGTTAAAAATCTCATAGTATTATTTTCCTGCTATCTACTGCTCCCTTTAGTTCTGTAAGTAAGTGCCAAATACGGACATACTTCTGCATAAATTTTTCTTTACCCATTTAAGTCCTCCTGTGTTGCGTGCACAGTCACTTACCCAGTTGTTATTGCCATCTCCTCAGACTGATTCCTTCATATCGCCATAGTGTCCTTGATGTTCCCATCACTTCGTTTCCTGTCCAGTTTGTCTTATATAAGTACTGCGGGTCCTGCTCTTTGCTCTCTTTAACTTGCATAAAGTATCTTTTTCCATCCCTTCACTTTCAGTTTATGTGTGTCCTTAGGTCAAAAATGAGCCTCCCATAGGCAACATAAAGGTGGGTCTCACCTCTTTATCCCTTCAGCCACCCTAATTCTAGTCCGTTTACATTCAAAGCAGTTACTCATGTAGCTTTCAAGAGTGTAAAAGTGAGGCCCAGTGGAAGGCTGAATTCATGAAATTATTTCTCATACCCACTCACAGAGTACTACCTTGTACGATTAGGGGGGAACAAGATATCCCAAGTGTTCTCCCATGAATCATCGCATCCTTGTTTAATGTAGAATGTTCACCTTTTCATGTGTAGATATCCTATTTGGACCTAAAATTTGACCGGAACAATTTCTACTTACTCCTCGGAAGTCAGACAAGCCATCAAATTCCATTCCTCTGAGTCCCGCTAGAGCATGCTTCCCTCCGCTGGTTCGGTATCTGCTCTAAAGAACAGGTTACAGTTGAATTTATCTTTTCCACATGTACGCTAAATCGGTCTGGATAGTCCGGATACATTTAAAGACACTTGAAGTGACCATAACGATATCAAAAATAACTAGAAAAACTAGACAGTTCAGACATTCGTGTTTTCCGGGATTCCCAGACCTCACCTGATGTCTTTAGAGCGTGGCTCATTTTCAGGAAGCATGTCTATGAAAATGAATGTGAAATCCAGAGACCATAAACTGACTCTTTAGCTTTGTTGTTTCCTTATGTATGTGAATATTTATGTATATAATAATGAGTTATTCGTGGTGAGTAAATGAGATGGGAAAAACAACTGACATTTAAAATCCACCTAATGTCTGCTCTATGAAAATTCCAGAATGCATTCCATACCGAGAATTTATGTTAACATTTTTAAAACGTATGAAAACCAGTACTCTTTATGGAAATAATATCACTCAGTCTGACTTTTTCTCAGGTAGACATATCCTTCATTAAAAGTGGATAAATACCTCCTCCCCGGAATTCATTCAACTGTGTCCGTGAACCGGACTTAGATCCAAGCGCTTACCTCTCTTACGAGTACTTTCAGAGAACATGGCAGTGGCGGTGTTTTTAAACAGCATGAGAAGTCAAAACCTCAGGACAATTCAAATTTTACAACTCTGCTACCATCACACCTACTATGAACTTGAGAAGACGTTGTAGCACAGGAGTCCCAGCGTATTTCCTACTGGATTTGGTGAGACTGGAAAACAGCGAGGCTCCGCTGTTCCAACCCAGTTTTACTTTGGTGGCAGCAGGTCGATCGAGTGCTGAGATTACATCCGCTGCAGCTGCACGGAGCTGCTCTGAGATCCACAAGCGGCAGAGAGCACTCGGGCGAGGTCCCTACTCAGCAACTCAGACGATAGGGACCCTCTTGTCAACAACTAACCGAGCTGCGCATGCGCAGTAAACGGGGCTGAGGTCACAATGCAGGCTGGCTCTCAGGAGACGGCACGGCGTTTGCGCCGTGGGCAGGGAGTTCGCGGACAGGCGAGCACCCTGGCCATGGCAACTCCTTTTCCCTACGACATGTGAAACAAATTGATTCGTTATTCTTTTTTGACTTAATATGTGTACTCTTTTTTAGTGTGTTTTCCTGAATTACATATATAACACTGGTAGGCCTGTAGAAACCTTCATCCAAAGATTTGTTGAACCCTATACACAAGGTACTTTGGCAAGCACTTTGCACTCCCCAGAATCTCTGAGCTAGCTTCTTTAGTATCCCCATCATCACACAGACAGAGAAACTGACATCCTCACAGCTGCCTTTGCCAAAATTCAGAGAGATGATGGGAACACACCGAGACAGTCTGACTGAACAGACTCTGCTCTTCTTCCCCGTGCTATGGTGACTCAAGAATGGGAACCTAGACCGGTTTGTACTTCTTTTCCTAGTTCCTTTCATAGTGAAAGGATATTGTTCGTTCGGGATTGTCTTTCTTTCTGGGTGGAGGCCTCCATTGCTATGTACGTAACTCCTAGAATCACTCTAGGTCCATTTTACTTACTTTGATCCATTGGGTTCCTGTCTTATTTGCTTCCATACATTGTTTGTTTTCTTCTTTGGTTTCCTCATTGAATCACTGATTATTTACAATTATGAGGTTTAGCTTCTCCTGTTTGTGTTTTCTCTGGTTTTCTTTATGTCATTCATACCTAGTTTCATACACTTTTGGTCGGAAAAGATGCTTAATACAATTCCAGTCTTCTTAAATTTATTGAGACATTTTCCTGTCCTAATTTGTGATCTCTACTGAAGAACATTCCAAGTGTTCCTGAGAAGAATGTGTATCCTGCTGCTTTCGGCTGTCATGTACTGGTATAAATCTTTTAAGTCTCTCTGGACTACTGTGTCATAGAATGCCACAGTTTCCTTATTTATTTTCCCTCTGGGTGATCTAACCATTGATGGAATGAGTGTTAAAAATCTCATAGTATTATTTTCCTGCTATCTACTGCTCCCTTTAGTTCTGTAAGTAAGTGCCAAATACGGACATACTTCTGCATAAATTTTTCTTTACCCATTTAAGTCCTCCTGTGTTGCGTGCACAGTCACTTACCCAGTTGTTATTGCCATCTCCTCAGACTGATTCCTTCATATCGCCATAGTGTCCTTGATGTTCCCATCTCTTCGTTTCCTGTCCAGTTTATCTTATATAAGTATTGCGGGTCCTGCTCTTTGCTCTCTTTAACTTGCATAAAGTATCTTTTTCCATCCCTTCACTTTCAGTTTATGTGTGTCCTTAGGTCAAAAATGAGCCTCCCATAGGCAACATAAAGGTGGGTCTCACCTCTTTATCCCTTCAGCCACCCTAATTCTAGTCCGTTTACATTCAAAGCAGTTACTCATGTAGCTTTCAAGAGTGTAAAAGTGAGGCCCAGTGGAAGGCTGAATTCATGAAATTATTTCTCATACCCACTCACAGAGTACTACCTTGTACGATTAGGGGGGAACAAGATATCCCAAGTGTTCTCCCATGAATCATCGCATCCTTGTTTAATGTAGAATGTTCACCTTTTCATGTGTAGATATCCTATTTGGACCTAAAATTTGACCGGAACAATTTCTACTTACTCCTCGGAAGTCAGACAAGCCATCAAATTCCATTCCTCTGAGTCCCGCTAGAGCATGCTTCCCTCCGCTGGTTCGGTATCTGCTCTAAAGATCAGGTTACAGTTGAATTTATCTTTTCCACATGTAAGCTAAATCGGTCTGGATAGTCCGGATACATTTAAAGACACTTGATGTGACCATAACGATATCAAAAATAACTAGAAAAAGTAGACAGTTCAGACATTCGTGTTTTCCGGGATTCCCAGACCTCACCTGATGTCTTTAGAGCGTGGCTCATTTTCAGGAAGCATGTCTATGAAAATGAATGTGAAATCCAGAGACCATAAACTGACTCTTTAGCTTTGTTGTTTCCTTATGTATGTGAATATTTATATATATAATAAAGAGTTATTCGTGGTGCGTAAATGAGATGGGAAAAACAACTGACATTTAAAATCCACCTAATGTCTGCTCTATGAAAATTCCAGAATGCATTCCATACCGAGAATTTATTTTAACATTTTTAAAACGTATGAAAACCAGTACTCTTTATGGAAATAATATCACTCAGTCTGACTTTTTCTCAGGTAGACATATCCTTCATTAAAAGTGGATAAATAACTCCTCCCCGGAATTCATTCAACTGTGTCCGTGAACCGGACTTAGATCCAAGCGCTTACCTCTCTTACGAGTACTTTCAGAGAACATGGCAGTGGCGGTGTTTTTAATCAGCATGAGAAGTCAAAACCTCAGGACAATTCAAATTTTACAACTCTTCTACCATCACACCTACTATGAACTTGAGAAGACGTTGTAGCACAGGAGTCCCAGCGTATTTCCTACTGGATTTGGTGAGACTGGAAAACAGCGAGGCTCCGCTGTTCCAACCCAGTTTTACTTCGGTGGCAGCAGGTCGATCGAGTGCTGAGATTACATACGCTGCAGCTGCACGGAGCTGCTCTGAGATCCACAAGCGGCAGAGAGCACTCGGGCGAGGTCCCTACTCAGCAACTCAGACGATAGGGACCCTCTTGTCAACAATTCCCCGAGCTGCGCATGCGCAGTAAACGGGGCTGAGGTCACAATGCAGGCTGGCTCTCAGGAGACAGCACGGCGTTTGCGCCGTGGGCAGGGAGTTCGCGGTCAGGCGAGCACCCTGGCCATGCCAACTCCTTTTCCCTACGACATGTGAAACAAATTGATTCGTTATTCTTTTTTGACTTAATATGTGTACTCTTTTTTAGTGTGTTTTCCTGAATTACATATATAACACTGGTAGGCCTGTAGAAACCTTCATCCAAAGATTTGTTGAACCCTATACACAAGGTACTTTGGCAAGCACTTTGCACTCCCCAGAATCTCTGAGCTAGCTTCTTTAGTATCCCCATCATCACACAGACAGAGAAACTGACATCCTCACAGCTGCCTTTGCCAAAATTCAGAGAGATGATGGGAACACACCGAGACAGTCTGACTGAACAGACTCTGCTCTTCTTCCCCGTGCTATGGTGACTCAAGAATGGGAACCTAGACCGGTTTGTACTTCTTTTCCTAGTTCCTTTCATAGTGAAAGGATATTGTTCGTTCGGGATTGTCTTTCTTTCTGGGTGGAGGCCTCCATTGCTATGTACGTAACTCCTAGAATCACTCTAGGTCCATTTTACTTACTTTGATCCATTGGGTTCCTGTCTTATTTGCTTCCATACATTGTTTGTTTTCTTCTTTGGTTTCCTCATTGAATCACTGATTATTTACAATTATGAGGTTTAGCTTCTCCTGTTTGTGTTTTCTCTGGTTTTCTTTATGTCATTCATTCCTAGTTTCATACACTTTTGGTCGGAAAAGATGCTTAATACAATTCCAGTCTTCTTAAATTTATTGAGACATTTTCCTGTCCTAATTTCTGATCTCTACTGAAGAACATTCCAAGTGTTCCTGAGAAGAATGTGTATCCTGCTGCTTTCGGCTGTCATGTTCTGGTATAAATCTTTTAAGTCTCTCTGGACTACTGTGTCATAGAATGCCACAGTTTCCTTATTTATTTTCCCTCTGGGTGATCTAACCATTGATGGAATGAGTGTTAAAAATCTCATAGTATTATTTTCCTGCTATCTACTCCTCCCTTTAGTTCTGTAAGTAAGTGCCAAATACGGACATACTTCTGCATAAATTTTTCTTTACCCATTTAAGTCCTCCTGTGTTGCGTGCACAGTCACTTACCCAGTTGTTATTGCCATCTCCTAAGACTGATTCCTTCATATCGCCATAGTGTCCTTGATGTTCCCATCTCTTCGTTTCCTGTCCAGTTTATCTTATATAAGTATTGCGGGTCCTGCTCTTTGCTCTCTTTAACTTGCATAAAGTATCTTTTTCCATCCCTTCACTTTCAGTTTATGTGTGTCTTTAGGTCAAAAATGAGCCTCCCATAGGCAACATAAAGGTGGGTCTCACCTCTTTATCCCTTCAGCCACCCTAATTCTAGTCCGTTTACATTGAAAGCAGTTACTCATGTAGCTTTCAAGAGTGTAAAAGTGAGGCCCAGTGGAAGGCTGACTTCATGAAATTATTTCTCATACCCACTCACAGAGTACTACCTTGTACGATTAGGGGGGAACAAGATATTACAAGTGTTCTCCCATGAATCATCGCATCCTTGTTTAATGTAGAATGTTCACCTTTTCATGTGTAGATATCCTATTTGGACCTAAAATTTGACCGGAACAATTTCTACTTACTCCTCGGAAGTCAGACAAGCCATCAAATTCCATTCCTCTGAGTCCCGCTAGAGCATGCTTCCCTCCGCTGGTTCGGTATCTGCTCTAAAGATCAGGTTACAGTTGAATTTATCTTTTCCACATGTAAGCTAAATCGGTCTGGATAGTCCGGATACATTTAAAGACACTTGATGTGACCATAACGATATCAAAAATAACTAGAAAAAGTAGACAGTTCAGACATTCGTGTTTTCCGGGATTCCCAGACCTCACCTGATGTCTTTAGAGCGTGGCTCATTTTCAGGAAGCATGTCTATGAAAATGAATGTGAAATCCAGAGACCATAAACTGACTCTTTAGCTTTGTTGTTTCCTTATGTATGTGAATATTTATATATATAATAAAGAGTTATTCGTGGTGCGTAAATGAGATGGGAAAAACAACTGACATTTAAAATCCACCTAATGTCTGCTCTATGAAAATTCCAGAATGCATTCCATACCGAGAATTTATTTTAACATTTTTAAAACGTATGAAAACCAGTACTCTTTATGGAAATAATATCACTCAGTCTGACTTTTTCTCAGGTAGACATATCCTTCATTAAAAGTGGATAAATAACTCCTCCCCGGAATTCATTCAACTGTGTCCGTGAACCGGACTTAGATCCAAGCGCTTACCTCTCTTACGAGTACTTTCAGAGAACATGGCAGTGGCGGTGTTTTTAATCAGCATGAGAAGTCAAAACCTCAGGACAATTCAAATTTTACAACTCTTCTACCATCACACCTACTATGAACTTGAGAAGACGTTGTAGCACAGGAGTCCCAGCGTATTTCCTACTGGATTTGGTGAGACTGGAAAACAGCGAGGCTCCGCTGTTCCAACCCAGTTTTACTTCGGTGGCAGCAGGTCGATCGAGTGCTGAGATTACATACGCTGCAGCTGCACGGAGCTGCTCTGAGATCCACAAGCGGCAGAGAGCACTCGGGCGAGGTCCCTACTCAGCAACTCAGACGATAGGGACCCTCTTGTCAACAATTCCCCGAGCTGCGCATGCGCAGTAAACGGGGCTGAGGTCACAATGCAGGCTGGCTCTCAGGAGACAGCACGGCGTTTGCGCCGTGGGCAGGGAGTTCGCGGTCAGGCGAGCACCCTGGCCATGGCAACTCCTTTTCCCTACGACATGTGAAACAAATTGATTCGTTATTCTTTTTTGACTTAATATGTGTACTCTTTTTTAGTGTGTTTTCCTGAATTACATATATAACACTGGTAGGCCTGTAGAAACCTTCATCCAAAGATTTGTTGAACCCTATACACAAGGTACTTTGGCAAGCACTTTGCACTCCCCAGAATCTCTGAGCTAGCTTCTTTAGTATCCCCATCATCACACAGACAGAGAAACTGACATCCTCACAGCTGCCTTTGCCAAAATTCAGAGAGATGATGGGAACACACCGAGACAGTCTGACTGAACAGACTCTGCTCTTCTTCCCCGTGCTATGGTGACTCAAGAATGGGAACCTAGACCGGTTTGTACTTCTTTTCCTAGTTCCTTTCATAGTGAAAGGATATTGTTCGTTCGGGATTGTCTTTCTTTCTGGGTGGAGACCTCCATTGCTATGTACGTAACTCCTAGAATCACTCTAGGTCCATTTTACTTACTTTGATCCATTGGGTTCCTGTCTTATTTGCTTCCATACATTGTTTGTTTTCTTCTTTGGTTTCCTCATTGAATCACTGATTATTTACAATTATGAGGTTTAGCTTCTCCTGTTTGTGTTTTCTCTGGTTTTCTTTATGTCATTCATACCTAGTTTCATACACTTTTGGTCGGAAAAGATGCTTAATACAATTCCAGTCTTCTTAAATTTATTGAGACATTTTCCTGTCCTAATTTGTGATCTCTACTGAAGAACATTCCAAGTGTTCCTGAGAAGAATGTGTATCCTGCTGCTTTCGGCTGTCATGTACTGGTATAAATCTTTTAAGTCTCTCTGGACTACTGTGTCATAGAATGCCACAGTTTCCTTATTTATTTTCCCTCTGGGTGATCTAACCATTGATGGAATGAGTGTTAAAAATCTCATAGTATTATTTTCCTGCTATCTACTGCTCCCTTTAGTTCTGTAAGTAAGTGCCAAATACGGACATACTTCTGCATAAATTTTTCTTTACCCATTTAAGTCCTCCTGTGTTGCGTGCACAGTCACTTACCCAGTTGTTATTGCCATCTCCTCAGACTGATTCCTTCATATCGCCATAGTGTCCTTGATGTTCCCATCACTTCGTTTCCTGTCCAGTTTATCTTATATAAGTATTGCGGGTCCTGCTCTTTGCTCTCTTTAACTTGCATAAAGTATCTTTTTCCATCCCTTCACTTTCAGTTTATGTGTGTCCTTAGGTCAAAAATGAGCCTCCCATAGGCAACATAAAGGTGGGTCTCACCTCTTTATCCCTTCAGCCACCCTAATTCTAGTCCGTTTACATTCAAAGCAGTTACTCATGTAGCTTTCAAGAGTGTAAAAGTGAGGCCCAGTGGAAGGCTGAATTCATGAAATTATTTCTCATACCCACTCACAGAGTACTACCTTGTACGGTTAGGGGGGAACAAGATATCCCAAGTGTTCTCCCATGAATCATCGCATCCTTGTTTAATGTAGAATGTTCACCTTTTCATGTGTAGATATCCTATTTGGACCTAAAATTTGACCGGAACAATTTCTACTTACTCCTCGGAAGTCAGACAAGCCATCAAATTCCATTCCTCTGAGTCCCGCTAGAGCATGCTTCCCTCCGCTGGTTCGGTATCTGCTCTAAAGATCAGGTTACAGTTGAATTTATCTTTTCCACATGTAAGCTAAATCGGTCTGGATAGTCCGGATACATTTAAAGACACTTGAAATGACCATAACGATATCAAAAATAACTAGAAAAACTAGACAGTTCAGACATTCGTGTTTTCCGGGATTCCCAGACCTCACCTGATGTCTTTAGAGCGTGGCTCATTTTCAGGAAGCATGTCTATGAAAATGAATGTGAAATCCAGAGACCATAAACTGACTCTTTAGCTTTGTTGTTTCCTTATGTATGTGAATATTTATGTATATAATAATGAGTTATTCGTGGTGAGTAAATGAGATGGGAAAAACAACTGACATTTAAAATCCACCTAATGTCTGCTCTATGAAAATTCCAGAATGCATTCCATACCGAGAATTTATGTTAACATTTTTAAAACGTATGAAAACCAGTACTCTTTATGGAAATAATATCACTCAGTCTGACTTTTTCTCAGGTAGACATATCCTTCATTAAAAGTGGATAAATACCTCCTCCCCGGAATTCATTCAACTGTGTCCGTGAACCGGACTTAGATCCAAGCGCTTACCTCTCTTACGAGTACTTTCAGAGAACATGGCAGTGGCGGTGTTTTTAAACAGCATGAGAAGTCAAAACCTCAGGACAATTCAAATTTTACAACTCTGCTACCATCACACCTACTATGAACTTGAGAAGACGTTGTAGCACAGGAGCCCCAGCGTATTTCCTACTGGATTTGGTGACACTGGAAAACAGCGAGGCTCCGCTGTTCCAACCCAGTTTTACTTTGGTGGCAGCAGGTCGATCGAGTGCTGAGATTACATCCGCTGCAGCTGCACGGAGCTGCTCTGAGATCCACAAGCGGCAGAGAGCACTCGGGCGAGGTCCCTACTCAGCAACTCAGACGATAGGGACCCTCTTGTCAACAACTCCCCGAGCTGCGCATGCGCAGTAAACGGGGCTGAGGTCACAATGCAGGCTGGCTCTCAGGAGACGGCACGGCGTTTGCGCCGTGGGCAGGGAGTTCGCGGTCAGGCGAGCACCCTGGCCATGCCAACTCCTTTTCCCTACGACATGTGAAACAAATTGATTCGTTATTCTTTTTTGACTTAATATGTGTACTCTTTTTTAGTGTGTTTTCCTGAATTACATATATAACACTGGTAGGCCTGTAGAAACCTTCATCCAAAGATTTGTTGAACCCTATACACAAGGTACTTTGGCAAGCACTTTGCACTCCCCAGAATCTCTGAGCTAGCTTCTTTAGTATCCCCATCATCACACAGACAGAGAAACTGACATCCTCACAGCTGCCTTTGCCAAAATTCAGAGAGATGATGGGAACACACCGAGACAGTCTGACTGAACAGACTCTGCTCTTCTTCCCCGTGCTATGGTGACTCAAGAATGGGAACCTAGACCGGTTTGTACTTCTTTTCCTAGTTCCTTTCATAGTGAAAGGATATTGTTCGTTCGGGATTGTCTTTCTTTCTGGGTGGAGGCCTCCATTGCTATGTACGTAACTCCTAGAATCACTCTAGGTCCATTTTACTTACTTTGATCCATTGGGTTCCTGTCTTATTTGCTTCCATACATTGTTTGTTTTCTTCTTTGGTTTCCTCATTGAATCACTGATTATTTACAATTATGAGGTTTAGCTTCTCCTGTTTGTGTTTTCTCTGGTTTTCTTTATGTCATTCATACCTAGTTTCATACACTTTTGGTCGGAAAAGATGCTTAATACAATTCCAGTCTTCTTAAATTTATTGAGACATTTTCCTGTCCTAATTTGTGATCTCTACTGAAGAACATTCCAAGTGTTCCTGAGAAGAATGTGTATCCTGCTGCTTTCGGCTGTCATGTACTGGTATAAATCTTTTAAGTCTCTCTGGACTACTGTGTCATAGAATGCCACAGTTTCCTTATTTATTTTCCCTCTGGGTGATCTAACCATTGAAGGAATGAGTGTTAAAAATCTCATAGTATTATTTTCCTGCTATCTACTGCTCCCTTTAGTTCTGTAAGTAAGTGCCAAATACGGACATACTTCTGCATAAATTTTTCTTTACCCATTTAAGTCCTCCTGTGTTGCGTGCACAGTCACTTACCCAGTTGTTATTGCCATCTCCTCAGACTGATTCCTTCATATCGCCATAGTGTCCTTGATGTTCCCATCACTTCGTTTCCTGTCCAGTTTATCTTATATAAGTATTGCGGGTCCTGCTCTTTGCTCTCTTTAACTTGCATAAAGTATCTTTTTCCATCCCTTCACTTTCAGTTTATGTGTGTCCTTAGGTCAAAAATGAGCCTCCCATAGGCAACATAAAGGTGGGTCTCACCTCTTTATCCCTTCAGCCACCCTAATTCTAGTCCGTTTACATTCAAAGCAGTTACTCATGTAGCTTTCAAGAGTGTAAAAGTGAGGCCCAGTGGAAGGCTGAATTCATGAAATTATTTCTCATACCCACTCACAGAGTACTACCTTGTACGGTTAGGGGGGAACAAGATATCCCAAGTGTTCTCCCATGAATCATCGCATCCTTGTTTAATGTAGAATGTTCACCTTTTCATGTGTAGATATCCTATTTGGACCTAAAATTTGACCGGAACAATTTCTACTTACTCCTCGGAAGTCAGACAAGCCATCAAATTCCATTCCTCTGAGTCCCGCTAGAGCATGCTTCCCTCCGCTGGTTCGGTATCTGCTCTAAAGATCAGGTTACAGTTGAATTTATCTTTTCCACATGTAAGCTAAATCGGTCTGGATAGTCCGGATACATTTAAAGACACTTGAAGTGACCATAACGATATCAAAAATAACTAGAAAAACTAGACAGTTCAGACATTCGTGTTTTCCGGGATTCCCAGACCTCACCTGATGTCTTTAGAGCGTGGCTCATTTTCAGGAAGCATGTCTATGAAAATGAATGTGAAATCCAGAGACCATAAACTGACTCTTTAGCTTTGTTGTTTCCTTATGTATGTGAATATTTATGTATATAATAATGAGTTATTCGTGGTGAGTAAATGAGATGGGAAAAACAACTGACATTTAAAATCCACCTAATGTCTGCTCTATGAAAATTCCAGAATGCATTCCATACCGAGAATTTATGTTAACATTTTTAAAACGTATGAAAACCAGTACTCTTTATGGAAATAATATCACTCAGTCTGACTTTTTCTCAGGTAGACATATCCTTCATTAAAAGTGGATAAATACCTCCTCCCCGGAATTCATTCAACTGTGTCCGTGAACCGGACTTAGATCCAAGCGCTTACCTCTCTTACGAGTACTTTCAGAGAACATGGCAGTGGCGGTGTTTTTAAACAGCATGAGAAGTCAAAACCTCAGGACAATTCAAATTTTACAACTCTGCTACCATCACACCTACTATGAACTTGAGAAGACGTTGTAGCACAGGAGTCCCAGCGTATTTCCTACTGGATTTGGTGAGACTGGAAAACAGCGAGGCTCCGCTGTTCCAACCCAGTTTTACTTTGGTGGCAGCAGGTCGATCGAGTGCTGAGATTACATCCGCTGCAGCTGCACGGAGCTGCTCTGAGATCCACAAGCGGCAGAGAGCACTCGGGCGAGGTCCCTACTCAGCAACTCAGACGATAGGGACCCTCTTGTCAACAACTCCCCGAGCTGCGCATGCGCAGTAAACGGGGCTGAGGTCACAATGCAGGCTGGCTCTCAGGAGACGGCACGGCGTTTGCGCCGTGGGCAGGGAGTTCGCGGACAGGCGAGCACCCTGGCCATGGCAACTCCTTTTCCCTACGACATGTGAAACAAATTGATTCGTTATTCTTTTTTGACTTAATATGTGTACTCTTTTTTAGTGTGTTTTCCTGAATTACATATATAACACTGGTAGGCCTGTAGAAACCTTCATCCAAAGATTTGTTGAACCCTATACACAAGGTACTTTGGCAAGCACTTTGCACTCCCCAGAATCTCTGAGCTAGCTTCTTTAGTATCCCCATCATCACACAGACAGAGAAACTGACAGCCTCACAGCTGCCTTTGCCAAAATTCAGAGAGATGATGGGAACACACCGAGACAGTCTGACTGAACAGACTCTGCTCTTCTTCCCCGTGCTATGGTGACTCAAGAATGGGAACCTAGACCGGTTTGTACTTCTTTTCCTAGTTCCTTTCATAGTGAAAGGATATTGTTCGTTCGGGATTGTCTTTCTTTCTGGGTGGAGGCCTCCATTGCTATGTACGTAACTCCTAGAATCACTCTAGGTCCATTTTACTTACTTTGATCCATTGGGTTCCTGTCTTATTTGCTTCCATACATTGTTTGTTTTCTTCTTTGGTTTCCTCATTGAATCACTGATTATTTACAATTATGAGGTTTAGCTTCTCCTGTTTGTGTTTTCTCTGGTTTTCTTTATGTCATTCATACCTAGTTTCATACACTTTTGGTCGGAAAAGATGCTTAATACAATTCCAGTCTTCTTAAATTTATTGAGACATTTTCCTGTCCTAATTTGTGATCTCTACTGAAGAACATTCCAAGTGTTCCTGAGAAGAATGTGTATCCTGCTGCTTTCGGCTGTCATGTACTGGTATAAATCTTTTAAGTCTCTCTGGACTACTGTGTCATAGAATGCCACAGTTTCCTTATTTATTTTCCCTCTGGGTGATCTAACCATTGATGGAATGAGTGTTAAAAATCTCATAGTATTATTTTCCTGCTATCTACTGCTCCCTTTAGTTCTGTAAGTAAGTGCCAAATACGGACATACTTCTGCATAAATTTTTCTTTACCCATTTAAGTCCTCCTGTGTTGCGTGCACAGTCACTTACCCAGTTGTTATTGCCATCTCCTCAGACTGATTCCTTCATATCGCCATAGTGTCCTTGATGTTCCCATCACTTCGTTTCCTGTCCAGTTTATCTTATATAAGTACTGCGGGTCCTGCTCTTTGCTCTCTTTAACTTGCATAAAGTATCTTTTTCCATCCCTTCACTTTCAGTTTATGTGTGTCCTTAGGTCAAAAATGAGCCTCCCATAGGCAACATAAAGGTGGGTCTCACCTCTTTATCCCTTCAGCCACCCTAATTCTAGTCCGTTTACATTCAAAGCAGTTACTCATGTAGCTTTCAAGAGTGTAAAAGTGAGGCCCAGTGGAAGGCTGAATTCATGAAATTATTTCTCATACCCACTCACAGAGTACTACCTTGTACGGTTAGGGGGGAACAAGATATCCCAAGTGTTCTCCCATGAATCATCGCATCCTTGTTTAATGTAGAATGTTCACCTTTTCATGTGTAGATATCCTATTTGGACCTAAAATTTGACCGGAACAATTTCTACTTACTCCTCGGAAGTCAGACAAGCCATCAAATTCCATTCCTCTGAGTCCCTCTAGAGCATGCTTCCCTCCGCTGGTTCGGTATCTGCTCTAAAGATCAGGTTACAGTTGAATTTATCTTTTCCACATGTAAGCTAAATCGGTCTGGATAGTCCGGATACATTTAAAGACACTTGAAGTGACCATAACGATATCAAAAATAACTAGAAAAACTAGACAGTTCAGACATTCGTGTTTTCCGGGATTCCCAGACCTCACCTGATGTCTTTAGAGCGTGGCTCATTTTCAGGAAGCATGTCTATGAAAATGAATGTGAAATCCAGAGACCATAAACTGACTCTTTAGCTTTGTTGTTTCCTTATGTATGTGAATATTTATGTATATAATAATGAGTTATTCGTGGTGA
Organism: Manis pentadactyla; assembly: GCF_030020395.1. Taxonomy (NCBI): domain Eukaryota; kingdom Metazoa; phylum Chordata; class Mammalia; order Pholidota; family Manidae; genus Manis; species Manis pentadactyla. The sequence goes on from NC_080019.1 coordinate 32,082,489, forward strand.
GTAAATGAGATGGGAAAAACAACTGACATTTAAAATCCACCTAATGTCTGCTCTATGAAAATTCCAGAATGCATTCCATACTGAGAATTTATGTTAACATTTTTAAAACGTATGAAAACCAGTACTCTTTATGGAAATAATATCACTCAGTCTGACTTTTTCTCAGGTAGACATATCCTTCATTAAAAGTGGATAAATACCTCCTCCCCGGAATTCATTCAACTGTGTCCGTGAACCGGACTTAGATCCAAGCGCTTACCTCTCTTACGAGTACTTTCAGAGAACATGGCAGTGGCGGTGTTTTTAAACAGCATGAGAAGTCAAAACCTCAGGACAATTCAAATTTTACAACTCTGCTACCATCACACCTACTATGAACTTGAGAAGACGTTGTAGCACAGGAGTCCCAGCGTATTTCCTACTGGATTTGGTGAGACTGGAAAACAGCGAGGCTCCGCTGTTCCAACCCAGTTTTACTTTGGTGGCAGCAGGTCGATCGAGTGCTGAGATTACATCCGCTGCAGCTGCACGGAGCTGCTCTGAGATCCACAAGCGGCAGAGAGCACTCGGGCGAGGTCCCTACTCAGCAACTCAGACGATAGGGACCCTCTTGTCAACAACTCCCCGAGCTGCGCATGCGCAGTAAACGGGGCTGAGGTCACAATGCAGGCTGGCTCTCAGGAGACGGCACGGCGTTTGCGCCGTGGGCAGGGAGTTCGCGGACAGGCGAGCACCCTGGCCATGGCAACTCCTTTTCCCTACGACATGTGAAACAAATTGATTCGTTATTCTTTTTTGACTTAATATGTGTACTCTTTTTTAGTGTGTTTTCCTGAATTACATATATAACACTGGTAGGCCTGTAGAAACCTTCATCCAAAGATTTGTTGAACCCTATACACAAGGTACTTTGGCAAGCACTTTGCACTCCCCAGAATCTCTGAGCTAGCTTCTTTAGTATCCCCATCATCACACAGACAGAGAAACTGACAGCCTCACAGCTGCCTTTGCCCAAATTCAGAGAGATGATGGGAACACACCGAGACAGTCTGACTGAACAGACTCTGCTCTTCTTCCCCGTGCTATGGTGACTCAAGAATGGGAACCTAGACCGGTTTGTACTTCTTTTCCTAGTTCCTTTCATAGTGAAAGGATATTGTTCGTTCGGGATTGTCTTTCTTTCTGGGTGGAGGCCTCCATTGCTATGTACGTAACTCCTAGAATCACTCTAGGTCCATTTTACTTACTTTGATCCATTGGGTTCCTGTCTTATTTGCTTCCATACATTGTTTGTTTTCTTCTTTGGTTTCCTCATTGAATCACTGATTATTTACAATTATGAGGTTTAGCTTCTCCTGTTTGTGTTTTCTCTGGTTTTCTTTATGTCATTCATACCTAGTTTCATACACTTTTGGTCGGAAAAGATGCTTAATACAATTCCAGTCTTCTTAAATTTATTGAGACATTTTCCTGTCCTAATTTGTGATCTCTACTGAAGAACATTCCAAGTGTTCCTGAGAAGAATGTGTATCCTGCTGCTTTCGGCTGTCATGTACTGGTATAAATCTTTTAAGTCTCTCTGGACTACTGTGTCATAGAATGCCACAGTTTCCTTATTTATTTTCCCTCTGGGTGATCTAACCATTGATGGAATGAGTGTTAAAAATCTCATAGTATTATTTTCCTGCTATCTACTGCTCCCTTTAGTTCTGTAAGTAAGTGCCAAATACGGACATACTTCTGCATAAATTTTTCTTTACCCATTTAAGTCCTCCTGTGTTGCGTGCACAGTCACTTACCCAGTTGTTATTGCCATCTCCTCAGACTGATTCCTTCATATCGCCATAGTGTCCTTGATGTTCCCATCACTTCGTTTCCTGTCCAGTTTGTCTTATATAAGTACTGCGGGTCCTGCTCTTTGCTCTCTTTAACTTGCATAAAGTATCTTTTTCCATCCCTTCACTTTCAGTTTATGTGTGTCCTTAGGTCGAAAATGAGCCTCCCATAGGCAACATAAAGGTGGGTCTCACCTCTTTATCCCTTCAGCCACCCTAATTCTAGTCCGTTTACATTCAAAGCAGTTACTCATGTAGCTTTCAAGAGTGTAAAAGTGAGGCCCAGTGGAAGGCTGAATTCATGAAATTATTTCTCATACCCACTCACAGAATACTACCTTGTACGATTAGGGGGGAACAAGATATCCCAAGTGTTCTCCCATGAATCATCGCATCCTTGTTTAATGTAGAATGTTCACCTTTTCATGTGTAGATATCCTATTTGGACCTAAAATTTGACCGGAACAATTTCTACTTACTCCTCGGAAGTCAGACAAGCCATCAAATTCCATTCCTCTGAGTCCCTCTAGAGCATGCTTCCCTCCGCTGGTTCGGTATCTGCTCTAAAGAACAGGTTACAGTTGAATTTATCTTTTCCACATGTACGCTAAATCGGTCTGGATAGTCCGGATACATTTAAAGACACTTGAAGTGACCATAACGATATCAAAAATAACTAGAAAAACTAGACAGTTCAGACATTCGTGTTTTCCGGGATTCCCAGACCTCACCTGATGTCTTTAGAGCGTGGCTCATTTTCAGGAAGCATGTCTATGAAAATGAATGTGAAATCCAGAGACCATAAACTGACTCTTTAGCTTTGTTGTTTCCTTATGTATGTGAATATTTATGTATATAATAGTGAGTTATTCGTGGTGAGTAAATGAGATGGGAAAAACAACTGACATTTAAAATCCACCTAATGTCTGCTCTATGAAAATTCCAGAATGCATTCCATACCGAGAATTTATGTTAACATTTTTAAAACGTATGAAAACCAGTACTCTTTATGGAAATAATATCACTCAGTCTGACTTTTTCTCAGGTAGACATATCCTTCATTAAAAGTGGATAAATACCTCCTCCCCGGAATTCATTCAACTGTGTCCGTGAACCGGACTTAGATCCAAGCGCTTACCTCTCTTACGAGTACTTTCAGAGAACATGGCAGTGGCGGTGTTTTTAAACAGCATGAGAAGTCAAAACCTCAGGACAATTCAAATTTTACAACTCTGCTACCATCACACCTACTATGAACTTGAGAAGACGTTGTAGCACAGGAGTCCCAGCGTATTTCCTACTGGATTTGGTGAGACTGGAAAACAGCGAGGCTCCGCTGTTCCAACCCAGTTTTACTTTGGTGGCAGCAGGTCGATCGAGTGCTGAGATTACATCCGCTGCAGCTGCACGGAGCTGCTCTGAGATCCACAAGCGGCAGAGAGCACTCGGGCGAGGTCCCTACTCAGCAACTCAGACGATAGGGACCCTCTTGTCAACAACTAACCGAGCTGCGCATGCGCAGTAAACGGGGCTGAGGTCACAATGCAGGCTGGCTCTCAGGAGACGGCACGGCGTTTGCGCCGTGGGCAGGGAGTTCGCGGACAGGCGAGCACCCTGGCCATGGCAACTCCTTTTCCCTACGACATGTGAAACAAATTGATTCGTTATTCTTTTTTGACTTAATATGTGTACTCTTTTTTAGTGTGTTTTCCTGAATTACATATATAACACTGGTAGGCCTGTAGAAACCTTCATCCAAAGATTTGTTGAACCCTATACACAAGGTACTTTGGCAAGCACTTTGCACTCCCCAGAATCTCTGAGCTAGCTTCTTTAGTATCCCCATCATCACACACACAGAGAAACTGACATCCTCACAGCTGCCTTTGCCAAAATTCAGAGAGATGATGGGAACACACCGAGACAGTCTGACTGAACAGACTCTGCTCTTCTTCCCCGTGCTATGGTGACTCAAGAATGGGAACCTAGACCGGTTTGTACTTCTTTTCCTAGTTCCTTTCATAGTGAAAGGATATTGTTCGTTCGGGATTGTCTTTCTTTCTGGGTGGAGGCCTCCATTGCTATGTACATAACTCCTAGAATCACTCTAGGTCCATTTTACTTACTTTGATCCATTGGGTTCCTGTCTTATTTGCTTCCATACATTGTTTGTTTTCTTCTTTGGTTTCCTCATTGAATCACTGATTATTTACAATTATGAGGTTTAGCTTCTCCTGTTTGTGTTTTCTCTGGTTTTCTTTATGTCATTCATACCTAGTTTCATACACTTTTGGTCGGAAAAGATGCTTAATACAATTCCAGTCTTCTTAAATTTATTGAGACATTTTCCTGTCCTAATTTGTGATCTCTACTGAAGAACATTCCAAGTGTTCCTGAGAAGAATGTGTATCCTGCTGCTTTCGGCTGTCATGTACTGGTATAAATCTTTTAAGTCTCTCTGGACTACTGTGTCATAGAATGCCACAGTTTCCTTATTTATTTTCCCTCTGGGTGATCTAACCATTGATGGAATGAGTGTTAAAAATCTCATAGTATTATTTTCCTGCTATCTACTGCTCCCTTTAGTTCTGTAAGTAAGTGCCAAATACGGACATACTTCTGCATAAATTTTTCTTTACCCATTTAAGTCCTCCTGTGTTGCGTGCACAGTCACTTACCCAGTTGTTATTGCCATCTCCTCAGACTGATTCCTTCATATCGCCATAGTGTCCTTGATGTTCCCATCTCTTCGTTTCCTGTCCAGTTTATCTTATATAAGTATTGCGGGTCCTGCTCTTTGCTCTCTTTAACTTGCATAAAGTATCTTTTTCCATCCCTTCACTTTCAGTTTATGTGTGTCCTTAGGTCAAAAATGAGCCTCCCATAGGCAACATAAAGGTGGGTCTCACCTCTTTATCCCTTCAGCCACCCTAATTCTAGTCCGTTTACATTCAAAGCAGTTACTCATGTAGCTTTCAAGAGTGTAAAAGTGAGGCCCAGTGGAAGGCTGAATTCATGAAATTATTTCTCATACCCACTCACAGAGTACTACCTTGTACGATTAGGGGGGAACAAGATATCCCAAGTGTTCTCCCATGAATCATCGCATCCTTGTTTAATGTAGAATGTTCACCTTTTCATGTGTAGATATCCTATTTGGACCTAAAATTTGACCGGAACAATTTCTACTTACTCCTCGGAAGTCAGACAAGCCATCAAATTCCATTCCTCTGAGTCCCGCTAGAGCATGCTTCCCTCCGCTGGTTCGGTATCTGCTCTAAAGATCAGGTTACAGTTGAATTTATCTTTTCCACATGTAAGCTAAATCGGTCTGGATAGTCCGGATACATTTAAAGACACTTGATGTGACCATAACGATATCAAAAATAACTAGAAAAAGTAGACAGTTCAGACATTCGTGTTTTCCGGGATTCCCAGACCTCACCTGATGTCTTTAGAGCGTGGCTCATTTTCAGGAAGCATGTCTATGAAAATGAATGTGAAATCCAGAGACCATAAACTGACTCTTTAGCTTTGTTGTTTCCTTATGTATGTGAATATTTATATATATAATAAAGAGTTATTCGTGGTGCGTAAATGAGATGGGAAAAACAACTGACATTTAAAATCCACCTAATGTCTGCTCTATGAAAATTCCAGAATGCATTCCATACCGAGAATTTATGTTAACATTTTTAAAACGTATGAAAACCAGTACTCTTTATGGAAATAATATCACTCAGTCTGACTTTTTCTCAGGTAGACATATCCTTCATTAAAAGTGGATAAATAACTCCTCCCCGGAATTCATTCAACTGTGTCCGTGAACCGGACTTAGATCCAAGCGCTTACCTCTCTTACGAGTACTTTCAGAGAACATGGCAGTGGCGGTGTTTTTAATCAGCATGAGAAGTCAAAACCTCAGGACAATTCAAATTTTACAACTCTTCTACCATCACACCTACTATGAACTTGAGAAGACGTTGTAGCACAGGAGTCCCAGCGTATTTCCTACTGGATTTGGTGAGACTGGAAAACAGCGAGGCTCCGCTGTTCCAACCCAGTTTTACTTCGGTGGCAGCAGGTCGATCGAGTGCTGAGATTACATACGCTGCAGCTGCACGGAGCTGCTCTGAGATCCACAAGCGGCAGAGAGCACTCGGGCGAGGTCCCTACTCAGCAACTCAGACGATAGGGACCCTCTTGTCAACAATTCCCCGAGCTGCGCATGCGCAGTAAACGGGGCTGAGGTCACAATGCAGGCTGGCTCTCAGGAGACAGCACGGCGTTTGCGCCGTGGGCAGGGAGTTCGCGGTCAGGCGAGCACCCTGGCCATGCCAACTCCTTTTCCCTACGACATGTGAAACAAATTGATTCGTTATTCTTTTTTGACTTAATATGTGTACTCTTTTTTAGTGTGTTTTCCTGAATTACATATATAACACTGGTAGGCCTGTAGAAACCTTCATCCAAAGATTTGTTGAACCCTATACACAAGGTACTTTGGCAAGCACTTTGCACACCCCAGAATCTCTGAGCTAGCTTCTTTAGTATCCCCATCATCACACACACAGAGAAACTGACAGCCTCACAGCTGCCTTTGCCCAAATTCAGAGAGATGATGGGAACACACCGAGACAGTCTGACTGAACAGACTCTGCTCTTCTTCCCCGTGCTATGGTGACTCAAGAATGGGAACCTAGACCGGTTTGTACTTCTTTTCCTAGTTCCTTTCATAGTGAAAGGATATTGTTCGTTCGGGATTGTCTTTCTTTCTGGGTGGAGGCCTCCATTGCTATGTACGTAACTCCTAGAATCACTCTAGGTCCATTTTACTTACTTTGATCCATTGGGTTCCTGTCTTATTTGCTTCCATACATTGTTTGTTTTCTTCTTTGGTTTCCTCATTGAATCACTGATTATTTACAATTATGAGGTTTAGCTTCTCCTGTTTGTGTTTTCTCTGGTTTTCTTTATGTCATTCATACCTAGTTTCATACACTTTTGGTCGGAAAAGATGCTTAATACAATTCCAGTCTTCTTAAATTTATTGAGACATTTTCCTGTCCTAATTTGTGATCTCTACTGAAGAACATTCCAAGTGTTCCTGAGAAGAATGTGTATCCTGCTGCTTTCGGCTGTCATGTACTGGTATAAATCTTTTAAGTCTCTCTGGACTACTGTGTCATAGAATGCCACAGTTTCCTTATTTATTTTCCCTCTGGGTGATCTAACCATTGATGGAATGAGTGTTAAAAATCTCATAGTATTATTTTCCTGCTATCTACTGCTCCCTTTAGTTCTGTAAGTAAGTGCCAAATACGGACATACTTCTGCATAAATTTTTCTTTACCCATTTAAGTCCTCCTGTGTTGCGTGCACAGTCACTTACCCAGTTGTTATTGCCATCTCCTCAGACTGATTCCTTCATATCGCCATAGTGTCCTTGATGTTCCCATCTCTTCGTTTCCTGTCCAGTTTATCTTATATAAGTATTGCGGGTCCTGCTCTTTGCTCTCTTTAACTTGCATAAAGTATCTTTTTCCATCCCTTCACTTTCAGTTTATGTGTGTCCTTAGGTCAAAAATGAGCCTCCCATAGGCAACATAAAGGTGGGTCTCACCTCTTTATCCCTTCAGCCACCCTAATTCTAGTCCGTTTACATTCAAAGCAGTTACTCATGTAGCTTTCAAGAGTGTAAAAGTGAGGCCCAGTGGAAGGCTGAATTAATGAAATTATTTCTCATACCCACTCACAGAGTACTACCTTGTACGATTAGGGGGGAACAAGATATCCCAAGTGTTCTCCCATGAATCATCGCATCCTTGTTTAATGTAGAATGTTCACCTTTTCATGTGTAGATATCCTATTTGGACCTAAAATTTGACCGGAACAATTTCTACTTACTCCTCGGAAGTCAGACAAGCCATCAAATTCCATTCCTCTGAGTCCCGCTAGAGCATGCTTCCCTCCGCTTGTTCGGTATCTGCTCTAAAGATCAGGTTACAGTTGAATTTATCTTTTCCACATGTAAGCTAAATCGGTCTGGATAGTCCGGATACATTTAAAGACACTTGAAGTGACCATAACGATATCAAAAATAACTAGAAAAACTAGACAGTTCAGACATTCGTGTTTTCCGGGATTCCCAGACCTCACCTGATGTCTTTAGAGCGTGGCTCATTTTCAGGAAGCATGTCTATGAAAATGAATGTGAAATCCAGAGACCATAAACTGACTCTTTAGCTTTGTTGTTTCCTTATGTATGTGAATATTTATGTATATAATAATGAGTTATTCGTGGTGAGTAAATGAGATGGGAAAAACAACTGACATTTAAAATCCACCTAATGTCTGCTCTATGAAAATTCCAGAATGCATTCCATACCGAGAATTTATGTTAACATTTTTAAAACGTATGAAAACCAGTACTCTTTATGGAAATAATATCACTCAGTCTGACTTTTTCTCAGGTAGACATATCCTTCATTAAAAGTGGATAAATACCTCCTCCCCGGAATTCATTCAACTGTGTCCGTGAACCGGACTTAGATCCAAGCGCTTACCTCTCTTACGAGTACTTTCAGAGAACATGGCAGTGGCGGTGTTTTTAAACAGCATGAGAAGTCAAAACCTCAGGACAATTCAAATTTTACAACTCTGCTACCATCACACCTACTATGAACTTGAGAAGACGTTGTAGCACAGGAGTCCCAGCGTATTTCCTACTGGATTTGGTGAGACTGGAAAACAGCGAGGCTCCGCTGTTCCAACCCAGTTTTACTTTGGTGGCAGCAGGTCGATCGAGTGCTGAGATTACATCCGCTGCAGCTGCACGGAGCTGCTCTGAGATCCACAAGCGGCAGAGAGCACTCGGGCGAGGTCCCTACTCAGCAACTCAGACGATAGGGACCCTCTTGTCAACAATTCCCCGAGCTGCGCATGCGCAGTAAACGGGGCTGAGGTCACAATGCAGGCTGGCTCTCAGGAGACAGCACGGCGTTTGCGCCGTGGGCAGGGAGTTCGCGGTCAGGCGAGCACCCTGGCCATGCCAACTCCTTTTCCCTACGACATGTGAAACAAATTGATTCGTTATTCTTTTTTGACTTAATATGTGTACTCTTTTTTAGTGTGTTTTCCTGAATTACATATATAACACTGGTAGGCCTGTAGAAACCTTCATCCAAAGATTTGTTGAACCCTATACACAAGGTACTTTGGCAAGCACTTTGCACTCCCCAGAATCTCTGAGCTAGCTTCTTTAGTATCCCCATCATCACACAGACAGAGAAACTGACATCCTCACAGCTGCCTTTGCCAAAATTCAGAGAGATGATGGGAACACACCGAGACAGTCTGACTGAACAGACTCTGCTCTTCTTCCCCGTGCTATGGTGACTCAAGAATGGGAACCTAGACCGGTTTGTACTTCTTTTCCTAGTTCCTTTCATAGTGAAAGGATATTGTTCGTTCGGGATTGTCTTTCTTTCTGGGTGGAGGCCTCCATTGCTATGTACGTAACTCCTAGAATCACTCTAGGTCCATTTTACTTACTTTGATCCATTGGGTTCCTGTCTTATTTGCTTCCATACATTGTTTGTTTTCTTCTTTGGTTTCCTCATTGAATCACTGATTATTTACAATTATGAGGTTTAGCTTCTCCTGTTTGTGTTTTCTCTGGTTTTCTTTATGTCATTCATACCTAGTTTCATACACTTTTGGTCGGAAAAGATGCTTAATACAATTCCAGTCTTCTTAAATTTATTGAGACATTTTCCTGTCCTAATTTGTGATCTCTACTGAAGAACATTCCAAGTGTTCCTGAGAAGAATGTGTATCCTGCTGCTTTCGGCTGTCATGTACTGGTATAAATCTTTTAAGTCTCTCTGGACTACTGTGTCATAGAATGCCACAGTTTCCTTATTTATTTTCCCTCTGGGTGATCTAACCATTGATGGAATGAGTGTTAAAAATCTCATAGTATTATTTTCCTGCTATCTACTGCTCCCTTTAGTTCTGTAAGTAAGTGCCAAATACGGACATACTTCTGCATAAATTTTTCTTTACCCATTTAAGTCCTCCTGTGTTGCGTGCACAGTCACTTACCCAGTTGTTATTGCCATCTCCTCAGACTGATTCCTTCATATCGCCATAGTGTCCTTGATGTTCCCATCTCTTCGTTTCCTGTCCAGTTTATCTTATATAAGTATTGCGGGTCCTGCTCTTTGCTCTCTTTAACTTGCATAAAGTATCTTTTTCCATCCCTTCACTTTCAGTTTATGTGTGTCCTTAGGTCAAAAATGAGCCTCCCATAGGCAACATAAAGGTGGGTCTCACCTCTTTATCCCTTCAGCCACCCTAATTCTAGTCCGTTTACATTCAAAGCAGTTACTCATGTAGCTTTCAAGAGTGTAAAAGTGAGGCCCAGTGGAAGGCTGAATTCATGAAATTATTTCTCATACCCACTCACAGAGTACTACCTTGTACGGTTAGGGGGGAACAAGATATCCCAAGTGTTCTCCCATGAATCATCGCATCCTTGTTTAATGTAGAATGTTCACCTTTTCATGTGTAGATATCCTATTTGGACCTAAAATTTGACCGGAACAATTTCTACTTACTCCTCGGAAGTCAGACAAGCCATCAAATTCCATTCCTCTGAGTCCCGCTAGAGCATGCTTCCCTCCGCTGGTTCGGTATCTGCTCTAAAGATCAGGTTACAGTTGAATTTATCTTTTCCACATGTAAGCTAAATCGGTCTGGATAGTCCGGATACATTTAAAGACACTTGAAGTGACCATAACGATATCAAAAATAACTAGAAAAACTAGACAGTTCAGACATTCGTGTTTTCCGGGATTCCCAGACCTCACCTGATGTCTTTAGAGCGTGGCTCATTTTCAGGAAGCATGTCTATGAAAATGAATGTGAAATCCAGAGACCATAAACTGACTCTTTAGCTTTGTTGTTTCCTTATGTATGTGAATATTTATGTATATAATAATGAGTTATTCGTGGTGAGTAAATGAGATGGGAAAAACAACTGACATTTAAAATCCACCTAATGTCTGCTCTATGAAAATTCCAGAATGCATTCCATACCGAGAATTTATGTTAACATTTTTAAAACGTATGAAAACCAGTACTCTTTATGGAAATAATATCACTCAGTCTGACTTTTTCTCAGGTAGACATATCCTTCATTAAAAGTGGATAAATACCTCCTCCCCGGAATTCATTCAACTGTGTCCGTGAACCGGACTTAGATCCAAGCGCTTACCTCTCTTACGAGTACTTTCAGAGAACATGGCAGTGGCGGTGTTTTTAAACAGCATGAGAAGTCAAAACCTCAGGACAATTCAAATTTTACAACTCTGCTACCATCACACCTACTATGAACTTGAGAAGACGTTGTAGCACAGGAGTCCCAGCGTATTTCCTACTGGATTTGGTGAGACTGGAAAACAGCGAGGCTCCGCTGTTCCAACCCAGTTTTACTTTGGTGGCAGCAGGTCGATCGAGTGCTGAGATTACATCCGCTGCAGCTGCACGGAGCTGCTCTGAGATCCACAAGCGGCAGAGAGCACTCGGGCGAGGTCCCTACTCAGCAACTCAGACGATAGGGACCCTCTTGTCAACAACTCCCCGAGCTGCGCATGCGCAGTAAACGGGGCTGAGGTCACAATGCAGGCTGGCTCTCAGGAGACGGCACGGCGTTTGCGCCGTGGGCAGGGAGTTCGCGGACAGGCGAGCACCCTGGCCATGGCAACTCCTTTTCCCTACGACATGTGAAACAAATTGATTCGTTATTCTTTTTTGACTTAATATGTGTACTCTTTTTTAGTGTGTTTTCCTGAATTACATATATAACACTGGTAGGCCTGTAGAAACCTTCATCCAAAGATTTGTTGAACCCTATACACAAGGTACTTTGGCAAGCACTTTGCACTCCCCAGAATCTCTGAGCTAGCTTCTTTAGTATCCCCATCATCACACAGACAGAGAAACTGACATCCTCACAGCTGCCTTTGCCAAAATTCAGAGAGATGATGGGAACACACCGAGACAGTCTGACTGAACAGACTCTGCTCTTCTTCCCCGTGCTATGGTGACTCAAGAATGGGAACCTAGACCGGTTTGTACTTCTTTTCCTAGTTCCTTTCATAGTGAAAGGATATTGTTCGTTCGGGATTGTCTTTCTTTCTGGGTGGAGGCCTCCATTGCTATGTACGTAACTCCTAGAATCACTCTAGGTCCATTTTACTTACTTTGATCCATTGGGTTCCTGTCTTATTTGCTTCCATACATTGTTTGTTTTCTTCTTTGGTTTCCTCATTGAATCACTGATTATTTACAATTATGAGGTTTAGCTTCTCCTGTTTGTGTTTTCTCTGGTTTTCTTTATGTCATTCATACCTAGTTTCATACACTTTTGGTCGGAAAAGATGCTTAATACAATTCCAGTCTTCTTAAATTTATTGAGACATTTTCCTGTCCTAATTTGTGATCTCTACTGAAGAACATTCCAAGTGTTCCTGAGAAGAATGTGTATCCTGCTGCTTTCGGCTGTCATGTACTGGTATAAATCTTTTAAGTCTCTCTGGACTACTGTGTCATAGAATGCCACAGTTTCCTTATTTATTTTCCCTCTGGGTGATCTAACCATTGATGGAATGAGTGTTAAAAATCTCATAGTATTATTTTCCTGCTATCTACTGCTCCCTTTAGTTCTGTAAGTAAGTGCCAAATACGGACATACTTCTGCATAAATTTTTCTTTACCCATTTAAGTCCTCCTGTGTTGCGTGCACAGTCACTTACCCAGTTGTTATTGCCATCTCCTCAGACTGATTCCTTCATATCGCCATAGTGTCCTTGATGTTCCCATCTCTTCGTTTCCTGTCCAGTTTATCTTATATAAGTATTGCGGGTCCTGCTCTTTGCTCTCTTTAACTTGCATAAAGTATCTTTTTCCATCCCTTCACTTTCAGTTTATGTGTGTCCTTAGGTCAAAAATGAGCCTCCCATAGGCAACATAAAGGTGGGTCTCACCTCTTTATCCCTTCAGCCACCCTAATTCTAGTCCGTTTACATTCAAAGCAGTTACTCATGTAGCTTTCAAGAGTGTAAAAGTGAGGCCCAGTGGAAGGCTGAATTCATGAAATTATTTCTCATACCCACTCACAGAGTACTACCTTGTACGATTAGGGGGGAACAAGATATCCCAAGTGTTCTCCCATGAATCATCGCATCCTTGTTTAATGTAGAATGTTCACCTTTTCATGTGTAGATATCCTATTTGGACCTAAAATTTGACCGGAACAATTTCTACTTACTCCTCGGAAGTCAGACAAGCCATCAAATTCCATTCCTCTGAGTCCCGCTAGAGCATGCTTCCCTCCGCTGGTTCGGTATCTGCTCTAAAGATCAGGTTACAGTTGAATTTATCTTTTCCACATGTAAGCTAAATCGGTCTGGATAGTCCGGATACATTTAAAGACACTTGAAGTGACCATAACGATATCAAAAATAACTAGAAAAACTAGACAGTTCAGACATTCGTGTTTTCCGGGATTCCCAGACCTCACCTGATGTCTTTAGAGCGTGGCTCATTTTCAGGAAGCATGTCTATGAAAATGAATGTGAAATCCAGAGACCATAAACTGACTCTTTAGCTTTGTTGTTTCCTTATGTATGTGAATATTTATGTATATAATAATGAGTTATTCGTGGTGAGTAAATGAGATGGGAAAAACAACTGACATTTAAAATCCACCTAATGTCTGCTCTATGAAAATTCCAGAATGCATTCCATACCGAGAATTTATGTTAACATTTTTAAAACGTATGAAAACCAGTACTCTTTATGGAAATAATATCACTCAGTCTGACTTTTTCTCAGGTAGACATATCCTTCATTAAAAGTGGATAAATACCTCCTCCCCGGAATTCATTCAACTGTGTCCGTGAACCGGACTTAGATCCAAGCGCTTACCTCTCTTACGAGTACTTTCAGAGAACATGGCAGTGGCGGTGTTTTTAAACAGCATGAGAAGTCAAAACCTCAGGACAATTCAAATTTTACAACTCTGCTACCATCACACCTACTATGAACTTGAGAAGACGTTGTAGCACAGGAGTCCCAGCGTATTTCCTACTGGATTTGGTGAGACTGGAAAACAGCGAGGCTCCGCTGTTCCAACCCAGTTTTACTTTGGTGGCAGCAGGTCGATCGAGTGCTGAGATTACATCCGCTGCAGCTGCACGGAGCTGCTCTGAGATCCACAAGCGGCAGAGAGCACTCGGGCGAGGTCCCTACTCAGCAACTCAGACGATAGGGACCCTCTTGTCAACAACTCCCCGAGCTGCGCATGCGCAGTAAACGGGGCTGAGGTCACAATGCAGGCTGGCTCTCAGGAGACGGCACGGCGTTTGCGCCGTGGGCAGGGAGTTCGCGGTCAGGCGAGCACCCTGGCCATGGCAACTCCTTTTCCCTACGACATGTGAAACAAATTGATTCGTTATTCTTTTTTGACTTAATATGTGTACTCTTTTTTAGTGTGTTTTCCTGAATTACATATATAACACTGGTAGGCCTGTAGAAACCTTCATCCAAAGATTTGTTGAACCCTATACACAAGGTACTTTGGCAAGCACTTTGCACACCCCAGAATCTCTGAGCTAGCTTCTTTAGTATCCCCATCATCACACAGACAGAGAAACTGACAGCCTCACAGCTGCCTTTGCCCAAATTCAGAGAGATGATGGGAACACACCGAGACAGTCTGACTGAACAGACTCTGCTCTTCTTCCCCGTGCTATGGTGACTCAAGAATGGGAACCTAGACCGGTTTGTACTTCTTTTCCTAGTTCCTTTCATAGTGAAAGGATATTGTTCGTTCGGGATTGTCTTTCTTTCTGGGTGGAGGCCTCCATTGCTATGTACGTAACTCCTAGAATCACTCTAGGTCCATTTTACTTACTTTGATCCATTGGGTTCCTGTCTTATTTGCTTCCATACATTGTTTGTTTTCTTCTTTGGTTTCCTCATTGAATCACTGATTATTTACAATTATGAGGTTTAGCTTCTCCTGTTTGTGTTTTCTCTGGTTTTCTTTATGTCATTCATACCTAGTTTCATACACTTTTGGTCGGAAAAGATGCTTAATACAATTCCAGTCTTCTTAAATTTATTGAGACATTTTCCTGTCCTAATTTGTGATCTCTACTGAAGAACATTCCAAGTGTTCCTGAGAAGAATGTGTATCCTGCTGCTTTCGGCTGTCATGTACTGGTATAAATCTTTTAAGTCTCTCTGGACTACTGTGTCATAGAATGCCACAGTTTCCTTATTTATTTTCCCTCTGGGTGATCTAACCATTGATGGAATGAGTGTTAAAAATCTCATAGTATTATTTTCCTGCTATCTACTGCTCCCTTTAGTTCTGTAAGTAAGTGCCAAATACGGACATACTTCTGCATAAATTTTTCTTTACCCATTTAAGTCCTCCTGTGTTGCGTGCACAGTCACTTACCCAGTTGTTATTGCCATCTCCTCAGACTGATTCCTTCATATCGCCATAGTGTCCTTGATGTTCCCATCTCTTCGTTTCCTGTCCAGTTTATCTTATATAAGTATTGCGGGTCCTGCTCTTTGCTCTCTTTAACTTGCATAAAGTATCTTTTTCCATCCCTTCACTTTCAGTTTATGTGTGTCCTTAGGTCAAAAATGAGCCTCCCATAGGCAACATAAAGGTGGGTCTCACCTCTTTATCCCTTCAGCCACCCTAATTCTAGTCCGTTTACATTGAAAGCAGTTACTCATGTAGCTTTCAAGAGTGTAAAAGTGAGGCCCAGTGGAAGGCTGAATTCATGAAATTATTTCTCATACCCACTCACAGAGTACTACCTTGTACGATTAGGGGGGAACAAGATATCCCAAGTGTTCTCCCATGAATCATCGCATCCTTGTTTAATGTAGAATGTTCACCTTTTCATGTGTAGATATCCTATTTGGACCTAAAATTTGACCGGAACAATTTCTACTTACTCCTCGGAAGTCAGACAAGCCATCAAATTCCATTCCTCTGAGTCCCGCTAGAGCATGCTTCCCTCCGCTGGTTCGGTATCTGCTCTAAAGATCAGGTTACAGTTGAATTTATCTTTTCCACATGTAAGCTAAATCGGTCTGGATAGTCCGGATACATTTAAAGACACTTGAAGTGACCATAACGATATCAAAAATAACTAGAAAAACTAGACAGTTCAGACATTCGTGTTTTCCGGGATTCCCAGACCTCACCTGATGTCTTTAGAGCGTGGCTCATTTTCAGGAAGCATGTCTATGAAAATGAATGTGAAATCCAGAGACCATAAACTGACTCTTTAGCTTTGTTGTTTCCTTATGTATGTGAATATTTATGTATATAATAATGAGTTATTCGTGGTGAGTAAATGAGATGGGAAAAACAACTGACATTTAAAATCCACCTAATGTCTGCTCTATGAAAATTCCAGAATGCATTCCATACCGAGAATTTATGTTAACATTTTTAAAACGTATGAAAACCAGTACTCTTTATGGAAATAATATCACTCAGTCTGACTTTTTCTCAGGTAGACATATCCTTCATTAAAAGTGGATAAATACCTCCTCCCCGGAATTCATTCAACTGTGTCCGTGAACCGGACTTAGATCCAAGCGCTTACCTCTCTTACGAGTACTTTCAGAGAACATGGCAGTGGCGGTGTTTTTAAACAGCATGAGAAGTCAAAACCTCAGGACAATTCAAATTTTACAACTCTGCTACCATCACACCTACTATGAACTTGAGAAGACGTTGTAGCACAGGAGTCCCAGCGTATTTCCTACTGGATTTGGTGAGACTGGAAAACAGCGAGGCTCCGCTGTTCCAACCCAGTTTTACTTTGGTGGCAGCAGGTCGATCGAGTGCTGAGATTACATCCGCTGCAGCTGCACGGAGCTGCTCTGAGATCCACAAGCGGCAGAGAGCACTCGGGCGAGGTCCCTACTCAGCAACTCAGACGATAGGGACCCTCTTGTCAACAACTCCCCGAGCTGCGCATGCGCAGTAAACGGGGCTGAGGTCACAATGCAGGCTGGCTCTCAGGAGACGGCACGGCGTTTGCGCCGTGGGCAGGGAGTTCGCGGTCAGGCGAGCACCCTGGCCATGGCAACTCCTTTTCCCTACGACATGTGAAACAAATTGATTCGTTATTCTTTTTTGACTTAATATGTGTACTCTTTTTTAGTGTGTTTTCCTGAATTACATATATAACACTGGTAGGCATGTAGAAACCTTCATCCAAAGATTTGTTGAACCCTATACACAAGGTACTTTGGCAAGCACTTTGCACTCCCCAGAATCTCTGAGCTAGCTTCTTTAGTATCCCCATCATCACACAGACAGAGAAACTGACATCCTCACAGCTGCCTTTGCCAAAATTCAGAGAGATGATGGGAACACACCGAGACAGTCTGACTGAACAGACTCTGCTCTTCTTCCCCGTGCTATGGTGACTCAAGAATGGGAACCTAGACCGGTTTGTACTTCTTTTCCTAGTTCCTTTCATAGTGAAAGGATATTGTTCGTTCGGGATTGTCTTTCTTTCTGGGTGGAGGCCTCCATTGCTATGTACGTAACTCCTAGAATCACTCTAGGTCCATTTTACTTACTTTGATCCATTGGGTTCCTGTCTTATTTGCTTCCATACATTGTTTGTTTTCTTCTTTGGTTTCCTCATTGAATCACTGATTATTTACAATTATGAGGTTTAGCTTCTCCTGTTTGTGTTTTCTCTGGTTTTCTTTATGTCATTCATACCTAGTTTCATACACTTTTGGTCGGAAAAGATGCTTAATACAATTCCAGTCTTCTTAAATTTATTGAGACATTTTCCTGTCCTAATTTGTGATCTCTACTGAAGAACATTCCAAGTGTTCCTGAGAAGAATGTGTATCCTGCTGCTTTCGGCTGTCATGTACTGGTATAAATCTTTTAAGTCTCTCTGGACTACTGTGTCATAGAATGCCACAGTTTCCTTATTTATTTTCCCTCTGGGTGATCTAACCATTGATGGAATGAGTGTTAAAAATCTCATAGTATTATTTTCCTGCTATCTACTGCTCCCTTTAGTTCTGTAAGTAAGTGCCAAATACGGACATACTTCTGCATAAATTTTTCTTTACCCATTTAAGTCCTCCTGTGTTGCGTGCACAGTCACTTACCCAGTTGTTATTGCCATCTCCTCGGACTGATTCCTTCATATCGCCATAGTGTCCTTGATGTTCCCATCACTTCGTTTCCTGTCCAGTTTATCTTATATAAGTACTGCGGGTCCTGCTCTTTGCTCTCTTTAACTTGCATAAAGTATCTTTTTCCATCCCTTCACTTTCAGTTTATGTGTGTCCTTAGGTCAAAAATGAGCCTCCCATAGGCAACATAAAGGTGGGTCTCACCTCTTTATCCCTTCAGCCACCCTAATTCTAGTCCGTTTACATTCAAAGCAGTTACTCATGTAGCTTTCAAGAGTGTAAAAGTGAGGCCCAGTGGAAGGCTGAATTCATGAAATTATTTCTCATACCCACTCACAGAGTACTACCTTGTACGATTAGGGGGGAACAAGATATCCCAAGTGTTCTCCCATGAATCATCGCATCCTTGTTTAATGTAGAATGTTCACCTTTTCATGTGTAGATATCCTATTTGGACCTAAAATTTGACCGGAACAATTTCTACTTACTCCTCGGAAGTCAGACAAGCCATCAAATTCCATTCCTCTGAGTCCCGCTAGAGCATGCTTCCCTCCGCTTGTTCGGTATCTGTTCTAAAGATCAGGTTACAGTTGAATTTATCTTTTCCACATGTAAGCTAAATCGGTCTGGATAGTCCGGATACATTTAAAGACACTTGAAGTGACCATAACGATATCAAAAATAACTAGAAAAACTAGACAGTTCAGACATTCGTGTTTTCCGGGATTCCCAGACCTCACCTGATGTCTTTAGAGCGTGGCTCATTTTCAGGAAGCATGTCTATGAAAATGAATGTGAAATCCAGAGACCATAAACTGACTCTTTAGCTTTGTTGTTTCCTTATGTATGTGAATATTTATGTATATAATAATGAGTTATTCGTGGTGAGTAAATGAGATGGGAAAAACAACTGACATTTAAAATCCACCTAATGTCTGCTCTATGAAAATTCCAGAATGCATTCCATACCGAGAATTTATGTTAACATTTTTAAAACGTATGAAAACCAGTACTCTTTATGGAAATAATATCACTCAGTCTGACTTTTTCTCAGGTAGACATATCCTTCATTAAAAGTGGATAAATACCTCCTCCCCGGAATTCATTCAACTGTGTCCGTGAACCGGACTTAGATCCAAGCGCTTACCTCTCTTACGAGTACTTTCAGAGAACATGGCAGTGGCGGTGTTTTTAAACAGCATGAGAAGTCAAAACCTCAGGACAATTCAAATTTTACAACTCTGCTACCATCACACCTACTATGAACTTGAGAAGACGTTGTAGCACAGGAGTCCCAGCGTATTTCCTACTGGATTTGGTGAGACTGGAAAACAGCGAGGCTCCGCTGTTCCAACCCAGTTTTACTTTGGTGGCAGCAGGTCGATCGAGTGCTGAGATTACATCCGCTGCAGCTGCACGGAGCTGCTCTGAGATCCACAAGCGGCAGAGAGCACTCGGGCGAGGTCCCTACTCAGCAACTCAGACGATAGGGACCCTCTTGTCAACAACTCCCCGAGCTGCGCATGCGCAGTAAACGGGGCTGAGGTCACAATGCAGGCTGGCTCTCAGGAGACGGCACGGCGTTTGCGCCGTGGGCAGGGAGTTCGCGGTCAGGCGAGCACCCTGGCCATGGCAACTCCTTTTCCCTACGACATGTGAAACAAATTGATTCGTTATTCTTTTTTGACTTAATATGTGTACTCTTTTTTAGTGTGTTTTCCTGAATTACATATATAACACTGGTAGGCCTGTAGAAACCTTCATCCAAAGATTTGTTGAACCCTATACACAAGGTACTTTGGCAAGCACTTTGCACACCCCAGAATCTCTGAGCTAGCTTCTTTAGTATCCCCATCATCACACAGACAGAGAAACTGACAGCCTCACAGCTGCCTTTGCCCAAATTCAGAGAGATGATGGGAACACACCGAGACAGTCTGACTGAACAGACTCTGCTCTTCTTCCCCGTGCTATGGTGACTCAAGAATGGGAACCTAGACCGGTTTGTACTTCTTTTCCTAGTTCCTTTCATAGTGAAAGGATATTGTTCGTTCGGGATTGTCTTTCTTTCTGGGTGGAGGCCTCCATTGCTATGTACGTAACTCCTAGAATCACTCTAGGTCCATTTTACTTACTTTGATCCATTGGGTTCCTGTCTTATTTGCTTCCATACATTGTTTGTTTTCTTCTTTGGTTTCCTCATTGAATCACTGATTATTTACAATTATGAGGTTTAGCTTCTCCTGTTTGTGTTTTCTCTGGTTTTCTTTATGTCATTCATACCTAGTTTCATACACTTTTGGTCGGAAAAGATGCTTAATACAATTCCAGTCTTCTTAAATTTATTGAGACATTTTCCTGTCCTAATTTGTGATCTCTACTGAAGAACATTCCAAGTGTTCCTGAGAAGAATGTGTATCCTGCTGCTTTCGGCTGTCATGTACTGGTATAAATCTTTTAAGTCTCTCTGGACTACTGTGTCATAGAATGCCACAGTTTCCTTATTTATTTTCCCTCTGGGTGATCTAACCATTGATGGAATGAGTGTTAAAAATCTCATAGTATTATTTTCCTGCTATCTACTGCTCCCTTTAGTTCTGTAAGTAAGTGCCAAATACGGACATACTTCTGCATAAATTTTTCTTTACCCATTTAAGTCCTCCTGTGTTGCGTGCACAGTCACTTACCCAGTTGTTATTGCCATCTCCTCAGACTGATTCCTTCATATCGCCATAGTGTCCTTGATGTTCCCATCTCTTCGTTTCCTGTCCAGTTTATCTTATATAAGTATTGCGGGTCCTGCTCTTTGCTCTCTTTAACTTGCATAAAGTATCTTTTTCCATCCCTTCACTTTCAGTTTATGTGTGTCCTTAGGTCAAAAATGAGCCTCCCATAGGCAACATAAAGGTGGGTCTCACCTCTTTATCCCTTCAGCCACCCTAATTCTAGTCCGTTTACATTCAAAGCAGTTACTCATGTAGCTTTCAAGAGTGTAAAAGTGAGGCCCAGTGGAAGGCTGAATTCATGAAATTATTTCTCATACCCACTCACAGAGTACTACCTTGTACGATTAGGGGGGAACAAGATATCCCAAGTGTTCTCCCATGAATCATCGCATCCTTGTTTAATGTAGAATGTTCACCTTTTCATGTGTAGATATCCTATTTGGACCTAAAATTTGACCGGAACAATTTCTACTTACTCCTCGGAAGTCAGACAAGCCATCAAATTCCATTCCTCTGAGTCCCGCTAGAGCATGCTTCCCTCCGCTGGTTCGGTATCTGCTCTAAAGATCAGGTTACAGTTGAATTTATCTTTTCCACATGTAAGCTAAATCGGTCTGGATAGTCCGGATACATTTAAAGACACTTGATGTGACCATAACGATATCAAAAATAACTAGAAAAAGTAGACAGTTCAGACATTCGTGTTTTCCGGGATTCCCAGACCTCACCTGATGTCTTTAGAGCGTGGCTCATTTTCAGGAAGCATGTCTATGAAAATGAATGTGAAATCCAGAGACCATAAACTGACTCTTTAGCTTTGTTGTTTCCTTATGTATGTGAATATTTATATATATAATAAAGAGTTATTCGTGGTGCGTAAATGAGATGGGAAAAACAACTGACATTTAAAATCCACCTAATGTCTGCTCTATGAAAATTCCAGAATGCATTCCATACCGAGAATTTATGTTAACATTTTTAAAACGTATGAAAACCAGTACTCTTTATGGAAATAATATCACTCAGTCTGACTTTTTCTCAGGTAGACATATCCTTCATTAAAAGTGGATAAATAACTCCTCCCCGGAATTCATTCAACTGTGTCCGTGAACCGGACTTAGATCCAAGCGCTTACCTCTCTTACGAGTACTTTCAGAGAACATGGCAGTGGCGGTGTTTTTAATCAGCATGAGAAGTCAAAACCTCAGGACAATTCAAATTTTACAACTCTTCTACCATCACACCTACTATGAACTTGAGAAGACGTTGTAGCACAGGAGTCCCAGCGTATTTCCTACTGGATTTGGTGAGACTGGAAAACAGCGAGGCTCCGCTGTTCCAACCCAGTTTTACTTCGGTGGCAGCAGGTCGATCGAGTGCTGAGATTACATACGCTGCAGCTGCACGGAGCTGCTCTGAGATCCACAAGCGGCAGAGAGCACTCGGGCGAGGTCCCTACTCAGCAACTCAGACGATAGGGACCCTCTTGTCAACAATTCCCCGAGCTGCGCATGCGCAGTAAACGGGGCTGAGGTCACAATGCAGGCTGGCTCTCAGGAGACAGCACGGCGTTTGCGCCGTGGGCAGGGAGTTCGCGGTCAGGCGAGCACCCTGGCCATGGCAACTCCTTTTCCCTACGACATGTGAAACAAATTGATTCGTTATTCTTTTTTGACTTAATATGTGTACTCTTTTTTAGTGTGTTTTCCTGAATTACATATATAACACTGGTAGGCCTGTAGAAACCTTCATCCAAAGATTTGTTGAACCCTATACACAAGGTACTTTGGCAAGCACTTTGCACTCCCCAGAATCTCTGAGCTAGCTTCTTTAGTATCCCCATCATCACACAGACAGAGAAACTGACATCCTCACAGCTGCCTTTGCCAAAATTCAGAGAGATGATGGGAACACACCGAGACAGTCTGACTGAACAGACTCTGCTCTTCTTCCCCGTGCTATGGTGACTCAAGAATGGGAACCTAGACCGGTTTGTACTTCTTTTCCTAGTTCCTTTCATAGTGAAAGGATATTGTTCGTTCGGGATTGTCTTTCTTTCTGGGTGGAGGCCTCCATTGCTATGTACGTAACTCCTAGAATCACTCTAGGTCCATTTTACTTACTTTGATCCATTGGGTTCCTGTCTTATTTGCTTCCATACATTGTTTGTTTTCTTCTTTGGTTTCCTCATTGAATCACTGATTATTTACAATTATGAGGTTTAGCTTCTCCTGTTTGTGTTTTCTCTGGTTTTCTTTATGTCATTCATACCTAGTTTCATACACTTTTGGTCGGAAAAGATGCTTAATACAATTCCAGTCTTCTTAAATTTATTGAGACATTTTCCTGTCCTAATTTGTGATCTCTACTGAAGAACATTCCAAGTGTTCCTGAGAAGAATGTGTATCCTGCTGCTTTCGGCTGTCATGTACTGGTATAAATCTTTTAAGTCTCTCTGGACTACTGTGTCATAGAATGCCACAGTTTCCTTATTTATTTTCCCTCTGGGTGATCTAACCATTGATGGAATGAGTGTTAAAAATCTCATAGTATTATTTTCCTGCTATCTACTGCTCCCTTTAGTTCTGTAAGTAAGTGCCAAATACGGACATACTTCTGCATAAATTTTTCTTTACCCATTTAAGTCCTCCTGTGTTGCGTGCACAGTCACTTACCCAGTTGTTATTGCCATCTCCTCAGACTGATTCCTTCATATCGCCATAGTGTCCTTGATGTTCCCATCTCTTCGTTTCCTGTCCAGTTTATCTTATATAAGTATTGCGGGTCCTGCTCTTTGCTCTCTTTAACTTGCATAAAGTATCTTTTTCCATCCCTTCACTTTCAGTTTATGTGTGTCCTTAGGTCAAAAATGAGCCTCCCATAGGCAACATAAAGGTGGGTCTCACCTCTTTATCCCTTCAGCCACCCTAATTCTAGTCCGTTTACATTCAAAGCAGTTACTCATGTAGCTTTCAAGAGTGTAAAAGTGAGGCCCAGTGGAAGGCTGAATTCATGAAATTATTTCTCATACCCACTCACAGAGTACTACCTTGTACGATTAGGGGGGAACAAGATATCCCAAGTGTTCTCCCATGAATCATCGCATCCTTGTTTAATGTAGAATGTTCACCTTTTCATGTGTAGATATCCTATTTGGACCTAAAATTTGACCGGAACAATTTCTACTTACTCCTCGGAAGTCAGACAAGCCATCAAATTCCATTCCTCTGAGTCCCGCTAGAGCATGCTTCCCTCCGCTTGTTCGGTATCTGCTCTAAAGATCAGGTTACAGTTGAATTTATCTTTTCCACATGTAAGCTAAATCGGTCTGGATAGTCCGGATACATTTAAAGACACTTGAAGTGACCATAACGATATCAAAAATAACTAGAAAAACTAGACAGTTCAGACATTCGTGTTTTCCGGGATTCCCAGACCTCACCTGATGTCTTTAGAGCGTGGCTCATTTTCAGGAAGCATGTCTATGAAAATGAATGTGAAATCCAGAGACCATAAACTGACTCTTTAGCTTTGTTGTTTCCTTATGTATGTGAATATTTATGTATATAATAATGAGTTATTCGTGGTGAGTAAATGAGATGGGAAAAACAACTGACATTTAAAATCCACCTAATGTCTGCTCTATGAAAATTCCAGAATGCATTCCATACCGAGAATTTATGTTAACATTTTTAAAACGTATGAAAACCAGTACTCTTTATGGAAATAATATCACTCAGTCTGACTGTTTCTCAGGTAGACATATCCTTCATTAAAAGTGGATAAATACCTCCTCCCCGGAATTCATTCAACTGTGTCCGTGAACCGGACTTAGATCCAAGCGCTTACCTCTCTTACGAGTACTTTCAGAGAACATGGCAGTGGCGGTGTTTTTAAACAGCATGAGAAGTCAAAACCTCAGGACAATTCAAATTTTACAACTCTGCTACCATCACACCTACTATGAACTTGAGAAGACGTTGTAGCACAGGAGTCCCAGCGTATTTCCTACTGGATTTGGTGAGACTGGAAAACAGCGAGGCTCCGCTGTTCCAACCCAGTTTTACTTTGGTGGCAGCAGGTCGATCGAGTGCTGAGATTACATCCGCTGCAGCTGCACGGAGCTGCTCTGAGATCCACAAGCGGCAGAGAGCACTCGGGCGAGGTCCCTACTCAGCAACTCAGACGATAGGGACCCTCTTGTCAACAACTCCCCGAGCTGCGCATGCGCAGTAAACGGGGCTGAGGTCACAATGCAGGCTGGCTCTCAGGAGACAGCACGGCGTTTGCGCCGTGGGCAGGGAGTTCGCGGACAGGCGAGCACCCTGGCCATGGCAACTCCTTTTCCCTACGACATGTGAAACAAATTGATTCGTTATTCTTTTTTGACTTAATATGTGTACTCTTTTTTAGTGTGTTTTCCTGAATTACATATATAACACTGGTAGGCCTGTAGAAACCTTCATCCAAAGATTTGTTGAACCCTATACACAAGGTACTTTGGCAAGCACTTTGCACTCCCCAGAATCTCTGAGCTAGCTTCTTTAGTATCCCCATCATCACACAGACAGAGAAACTGACATCCTCACAGCTGCCTTTGCCAAAATTCAGAGAGATGATGGGAACACACCGAGACAGTCTGACTGAACAGACTCTGCTCTTCTTCCCCGTGCTATGGTGACTCAAGAATGGGAACCTAGACCGGTTTGTACTTCTTTTCCTAGTTCCTTTCATAGTGAAAGGATATTGTTCGTTCGGGATTGTCTTTCTTTCTGGGTGGAGGCCTCCATTGCTATGTACGTAGCTCCTAGAATCACTCTAGGTCCATTTTACTTACTTTGATCCATTGGGTTCCTGTCTTATTTGCTTCCATACATTGTTTGTTTTCTTCTTTGGTTTCCTCATTGAATCACTGATTATTTACAATTATGAGGTTTAGCTTCTCCTGTTTGTGTTTTCTCTGGTTTTCTTTATGTCATTCATACCTAGTTTCATACACTTTTGGTCGGAAAAGATGCTTAATACAATTCCAGTCTTCTTAAATTTATTGAGACATTTTCCTGTCCTAATTTGTGATCTCTACTGAAGAACATTCCAAGTGTTCCTGAGAAGAATGTGTATCCTGCTGCTTTCGGCTGTCATGTACTGGTATAAATCTTTTAAGTCTCTCTGGACTACTGTGTCATAGAATGCCACAGTTTCCTTATTTATTTTCCCTCTGGGTGATCTAACCATTGATGGAATGAGTGTTAAAAATCTCATAGTATTATTTTCCTGCTATCTACTGCTCCCTTTAGTTCTGTAAGTAAGTGCCAAATACGGACATACTTCTGCATAAATTTTTCTTTACCCATTTAAGTCCTCCTGTGTTGCGTGCACAGTCACTTACCCAGTTGTTATTGCCATCTCCTCAGACTGATTCCTTCATATCGCCATAGTGTCCTTGATGTTCCCATCTCTTCGTTTCCTGTCCAGTTTATCTTATATAAGTATTGCGGGTCCTGCTCTTTGCTCTCTTTAACTTGCATAAAGTATCTTTTTCCATCCCTTCACTTTCAGTTTATGTGTGTCCTTAGGTCAAAAATGAGCCTCCCATAGGCAACATAAAGGTGGGTCTCACCTCTTTATCCCTTCAGCCACCCTAATTCTAGTCCGTTTACATTCAAAGCAGTTACTCATGTAGCTTTCAAGAGTGTAAAAGTGAGGCCCAGTGGAAGGCTGAATTCATGAAATTATTTCTCATACCCACTCACAGAGTACTACCTTGTACGATTAGGGGGGAACAAGATATCCCAAGTGTTCTCCCATGAATCATCGCATCCTTGTTTAATGTAGAATGTTCACCTTTTCATGTGTAGATATCCTATTTGGACCTAAAATTTGACCGGAACAATTTCTACTTACTCCTCGGAAGTCAGACAAGCCATCAAATTCCATTCCTCTGAGTCCCGCTAGAGCATGCTTCCCTCCGCTGGTTCGGTATCTGCTCTAAAGATCAGGTTACAGTTGAATTTATCTTTTCCACATGTAAGCTAAATCGGTCTGGATAGTCCGGATACATTTAAAGACACTTGATGTGACCATAACGATATCAAAAATAACTAGAAAAAGTAGACAGTTCAGACATTCGTGTTTTCCGGGATTCCCAGACCTCACCTGATGTCTTTAGAGCGTGGCTCATTTTCAGGAAGCATGTCTATGAAAATGAATGTGAAATCCAGAGACCATAAACTGACTCTTTAGCTTTGTTGTTTCCTTATGTATGTGAATATTTATATATATAATAAAGAGTTATTCGTGGTGCGTAAATGAGATGGGAAAAACAACTGACATTTAAAATCCACCTAATGTCTGCTCTATGAAAATTCCAGAATGCATTCCATACCGAGAATTTATGTTAACATTTTTAAAACGTATGAAAACCAGTACTCTTTATGGAAATAATATCACTCAGTCTGACTTTTTCTCAGGTAGACATATCCTTCATTAAAAGTGGATAAATAACTCCTCCCCGGAATTCATTCAACTGTGTCCGTGAACCGGACTTAGATCCAAGCGCTTACCTCTCTTACGAGTACTTTCAGAGAACATGGCAGTGGCGGTGTTTTTAATCAGCATGAGAAGTCAAAACCTCAGGACAATTCAAATTTTACAACTCTTCTACCATCACACCTACTATGAACTTGAGAAGACGTTGTAGCACAGGAGTCCCAGCGTATTTCCTACTGGATTTGGTGAGACTGGAAAACAGCGAGGCTCCGCTGTTCCAACCCAGTTTTACTTCGGTGGCAGCAGGTCGATCGAGTGCTGAGATTACATACGCTGCAGCTGCACGGAGCTGCTCTGAGATCCACAAGCGGCAGAGAGCACTCGGGCGAGGTCCCTACTCAGCAACTCAGACGATAGGGACCCTCTTGTCAACAATTCCCCGAGCTGCGCATGCGCAGTAAACGGGGCTGAGGTCACAATGCAGGCTGGCTCTCAGGAGACAGCACGGCGTTTGCGCCGTGGGCAGGGAGTTCGCGGTCAGGCGAGCACCCTGGCCATGGCAACTCCTTTTCCCTACGACATGTGAAACAAATTGATTCGTTATTCTTTTTTGACTTAATATGTGTACTCTTTTTTAGTGTGTTTTCCTGAATTACATATATAACACTGGTAGGCCTGTAGAAACCTTCATCCAAAGATTTGTTGAACCCTATACACAAGGTACTTTGGCAAGCACTTTGCACTCCCCAGAATCTCTGAGCTAGCTTCTTTAGTATCCCCATCATCACACAGACAGAGAAACTGACATCCTCACAGCTGCCTTTGCCAAAATTCAGAGAGATGATGGGAACACACCGAGACAGTCTGACTGAACAGACTCTGCTCTTCTTCCCCGTGCTATGGTGACTCAAGAATGGGAACCTAGACCGGTTTGTACTTCTTTTCCTAGTTCCTTTCATAGTGAAAGGATATTGTTCGTTCGGGATTGTCTTTCTTTCTGGGTGGAGGCCTCCATTGCTATGTACGTAACTCCTAGAATCACTCTAGGTCCATTTTACTTACTTTGATCCATTGGGTTCCTGTCTTATTTGCTTCCATACATTGTTTGTTTTCTTCTTTGGTTTCCTCATTGAATCACTGATTATTTACAATTATGAGGTTTAGCTTCTCCTGTTTGTGTTTTCTCTGGTTTTCTTTATGTCATTCATACCTAGTTTCATACACTTTTGGTCGGAAAAGATGCTTAATACAATTCCAGTCTTCTTAAATTTATTGAGACATTTTCCTGTCCTAATTTGTGATCTCTACTGAAGAACATTCCAAGTGTTCCTGAGAAGAATGTGTATCCTGCTGCTTTCGGCTGTCATGTACTGGTATAAATCTTTTAAGTCTCTCTGGACTACTGTGTCATAGAATGCCACAGTTTCCTTATTTATTTTCCCTCTGGGTGATCTAACCATTGATGGAATGAGTGTTAAAAATCTCATAGTATTATTTTCCTGCTATCTACTGCTCCCTTTAGTTCTGTAAGTAAGTGCCAAATACGGACATACTTCTGCATAAATTTTTCTTTACCCATTTAAGTCCTCCTGTGTTGCGTGCACAGTCACTTACCCAGTTGTTATTGCCATCTCCTCAGACTGATTCCTTCATATCGCCATAGTGTCCTTGATGTTCCCATCTCTTCGTTTCCTGTCCAGTTTATCTTATATAAGTATTGCGGGTCCTGCTCTTTGCTCTCTTTAACTTGCATAAAGTATCTTTTTCCATCCCTTCACTTTCAGTTTATGTGTGTCCTTAGGTCAAAAATGAGCCTCCCATAGGCAACATAAAGGTGGGTCTCACCTCTTTATCCCTTCAGCCACCCTAATTCTAGTCCGTTTACATTCAAAGCAGTTACTCATGTAGCTTTCAAGAGTGTAAAAGTGAGGCCCAGTGGAAGGCTGAATTCATGAAATTATTTCTCATACCCACTCACAGAGTACTACCTTGTACGATTAGGGGGGAACAAGATATCCCAAGTGTTCTCCCATGAATCATCGCATCCTTGTTTAATGTAGAATGTTCACCTTTTCATGTGTAGATATCCTATTTGGACCTAAAATTTGACCGGAACAATTTCTACTTACTCCTCGGAAGTCAGACAAGCCATCAAATTCCATTCCTCTGAGTCCCGCTAGAGCATGCTTCCCTCCGCTTGTTCGGTATCTGCTCTAAAGATCAGGTTACAGTTGAATTTATCTTTTCCACATGTAAGCTAAATCGGTCTGGATAGTCCGGATACATTTAAAGACACTTGAAGTGACCATAACGATATCAAAAATAACTAGAAAAACTAGACAGTTCAGACATTCGTGTTTTCCGGGATTCCCAGACCTCACCTGATGTCTTTAGAGCGTGGCTCATTTTCAGGAAGCATGTCTATGAAAATGAATGTGAAATCCAGAGACCATAAACTGACTCTTTAGCTTTGTTGTTTCCTTATGTATGTGAATATTTATGTATATAATAATGAGTTATTCGTGGTGAGTAAATGAGATGGGAAAAACAACTGACATTTAAAATCCACCTAATGTCTGCTCTATGAAAATTCCAGAATGCATTCCATACCGAGAATTTATGTTAACATTTTTAAAACGTATGAAAACCAGTACTCTTTATGGAAATAATATCACTCAGTCTGACTTTTTCTCAGGTAGACATATCCTTCATTAAAAGTGGATAAATACCTCCTCCCCGGAATTCATTCAACTGTGTCCGTGAACCGGACTTAGATCCAAGCGCTTACCTCTCTTACGAGTACTTTCAGAGAACATGGCAGTGGCGGTGTTTTTAAACAGCATGAGAAGTCAAAACCTCAGGACAATTCAAATTTTACAACTCTGCTACCATCACACCTACTATGAACTTGAGAAGACGTTGTAGCACAGGAGTCCCAGCGTATTTCCTACTGGATTTGGTGAGACTGGAAAACAGCGAGGCTCCGCTGTTCCAACCCAGTTTTACTTTGGTGGCAGCAGGTCGATCGAGTGCTGAGATTACATCCGCTGCAGCTGCACGGAGCTGCTCTGAGATCCACAAGCGGCAGAGAGCACTCGGGCGAGGTCCCTACTCAGCAACTCAGACGATAGGGACCCTCTTGTCAACAACTCCCCGAGCTGCGCATGCGCAGTAAACGGGGCTGAGGTCACAATGCAGGCTGGCTCTCAGGAGACAGCACGGCGTTTGCGCCGTGGGCAGGGAGTTCGCGGACAGGCGAGCACCCTGGCCATGGCAACTCCTTTTCCCTACGACATGTGAAACAAATTGATTCGTTATTCTTTTTTGACTTAATATGTGTACTCTTTTTTAGTGTGTTTTCCTGAATTACATATATAACACTGGTAGGCCTGTAGAAACCTTCATCCAAAGATTTGTTGAACCCTATACACAAGGTACTTTGGCAAGCACTTTGCACACCCCAGAATCTCTGAGCTAGCTTCTTTAGTATCCCCATCATCACACAGACAGAGAAACTGACAGCCTCACAGCTGCCTTTGCCCAAATTCAGAGAGATGATGGGAACACACCGAGACAGTCTGACTGAACAGACTCTGCTCTTCTTCCCCGTGCTATGGTGACTCAAGAATGGGAACCTAGACCGGTTTGTACTTCTTTTCCTAGTTCCTTTCATAGTGAAAGGATATTGTTCGTTCGGGATTGTCTTTCTTTCTGGGTGGAGGCCTCCATTGCTATGTACGTAACTCCTAGAATCACTCTAGGTCCATTTTACTTACTTTGATCCATTGGGTTCCTGTCTTATTTGCTTCCATACATTGTTTGTTTTCTTCTTTGGTTTCCTCATTGAATCACTGATTATTTACAATTATGAGGTTTAGCTTCTCCTGTTTGTGTTTTCTCTGGTTTTCTTTATGTCATTCATACCTAGTTTCATACACTTTTGGTCGGAAAAGATGCTTAATACAATTCCAGTCTTCTTAAATTTATTGAGACATTTTCCTGTCCTAATTTGTGATCTCTACTGAAGAACATTCCAAGTGTTCCTGAGAAGAATGTGTATCCTGCTGCTTTCGGCTGTCATGTACTGGTATAAATCTTTTAAGTCTCTCTGGACTACTGTGTCATAGAATGCCACAGTTTCCTTATTTATTTTCCCTCTGGGTGATCTAACCATTGATGGAATGAGTGTTAAAAATCTCATAGTATTATTTTCCTGCTATCTACTGCTCCCTTTAGTTCTGTAAGTAAGTGCCAAATACGGACATACTTCTGCATAAATTTTTCTTTACCCATTTAAGTCCTCCTGTGTTGCGTGCACAGTCACTTACCCAGTTGTTATTGCCATCTCCTCAGACTGATTCCTTCATATCGCCATAGTGTCCTTGATGTTCCCATCTCTTCGTTTCCTGTCCAGTTTATCTTATATAAGTATTGCGGGTCCTGCTCTTTGCTCTCTTTAACTTGCATAAAGTATCTTTTTCCATCCCTTCACTTTCAGTTTATGTGTGTCCTTAGGTCAAAAATGAGCCTCCCATAGGCAACATAAAGGTGGGTCTCACCTCTTTATCCCTTCAGCCACCCTAATTCTAGTCCGTTTACATTCAAAGCAGTTACTCATGTAGCTTTCAAGAGTGTAAAAGTGAGGCCCAGTGGAAGGCTGAATTCATGAAATTATTTCTCATACCCACTCACAGAGTACTACCTTGTACGATTAGGGGGGAACAAGATATCCCAAGTGTTCTCCCATGAATCATCGCATCCTTGTTTAATGTAGAATGTTCACCTTTTCATGTGTAGATATCCTATTTGGACCTAAAATTTGACCGGAACAATTTCTACTTACTCCTCGGAAGTCAGACAAGCCATCAAATTCCATTCCTCTGAGTCCCGCTAGAGCATGCTTCCCTCCGCTGGTTCGGTATCTGCTCTAAAGATCAGGTTACAGTTGAATTTATCTTTTCCACATGTAAGCTAAATCGGTCTGGATAGTCCGGATACATTTAAAGACACTTGATGTGACCATAACGATATCAAAAATAACTAGAAAAAGTAGACAGTTCAGACATTCGTGTTTTCCGGGATTCCCAGACCTCACCTGATGTCTTTAGAGCGTGGCTCATTTTCAGGAAGCATGTCTATGAAAATGAATGTGAAATCCAGAGACCATAAACTGACTCTTTAGCTTTGTTGTTTCCTTATGTATGTGAATATTTATATATATAATAAAGAGTTATTCGTGGTGCGTAAATGAGATGGGAAAAACAACTGACATTTAAAATCCACCTAATGTCTGCTCTATGAAAATTCCAGAATGCATTCCATACCGAGAATTTATGTTAACATTTTTAAAACGTATGAAAACCAGTACTCTTTATGGAAATAATATCACTCAGTCTGACTTTTTCTCAGGTAGACATATCCTTCATTAAAAGTGGATAAATAACTCCTCCCCGGAATTCATTCAACTGTGTCCGTGAACCGGACTTAGATCCAAGCGCTTACCTCTCTTACGAGTACTTTCAGAGAACATGGCAGTGGCGGTGTTTTTAATCAGCATGAGAAGTCAAAACCTCAGGACAATTCAAATTTTACAACTCTTCTACCATCACACCTACTATGAACTTGAGAAGACGTTGTAGCACAGGAGTCCCAGCGTATTTCCTACTGGATTTGGTGAGACTGGAAAACAGCGAGGCTCCGCTGTTCCAACCCAGTTTTACTTCGGTGGCAGCAGGTCGATCGAGTGCTGAGATTACATACGCTGCAGCTGCACGGAGCTGCTCTGAGATCCACAAGCGGCAGAGAGCACTCGGGCGAGGTCCCTACTCAGCAACTCAGACGATAGGGACCCTCTTGTCAACAATTCCCCGAGCTGCGCATGCGCAGTAAACGGGGCTGAGGTCACAATGCAGGCTGGCTCTCAGGAGACAGCACGGCGTTTGCGCCGTGGGCAGGGAGTTCGCGGTCAGGCGAGCACCCTGGCCATGGCAACTCCTTTTCCCTACGACATGTGAAACAAATTGATTCGTTATTCTTTTTTGACTTAATATGTGTACTCTTTTTTAGTGTGTTTTCCTGAATTACATATATAACACTGGTAGGCCTGTAGAAACCTTCATCCAAAGATTTGTTGAACCCTATACACAAGGTACTTTGGCAAGCACTTTGCACTCCCCAGAATCTCTGAGCTAGCTTCTTTAGTATCCCCATCATCACACAGACAGAGAAACTGACATCCTCACAGCTGCCTTTGCCAAAATTCAGAGAGATGATGGGAACACACCGAGACAGTCTGACTGAACAGACTCTGCTCTTCTTCCCCGTGCTATGGTGACTCAAGAATGGGAACCTAGACCGGTTTGTACTTCTTTTCCTAGTTCCTTTCATAGTGAAAGGATATTGTTCGTTCGGGATTGTCTTTCTTTCTGGGTGGAGGCCTCCATTGCTATGTACGTAACTCCTAGAATCACTCTAGGTCCATTTTACTTACTTTGATCCATTGGGTTCCTGTCTTATTTGCTTCCATACATTGTTTGTTTTCTTCTTTGGTTTCCTCATTGAATCACTGATTATTTACAATTATGAGGTTTAGCTTCTCCTGTTTGTGTTTTCTCTGGTTTTCTTTATGTCATTCATACCTAGTTTCATACACTTTTGGTCGGAAAAGATGCTTAATACAATTCCAGTCTTCTTAAATTTATTGAGACATTTTCCTGTCCTAATTTGTGATCTCTACTGAAGAACATTCCAAGTGTTCCTGAGAAGAATGTGTATCCTGCTGCTTTCGGCTGTCATGTACTGGTATAAATCTTTTAAGTCTCTCTGGACTACTGTGTCATAGAATGCCACAGTTTCCTTATTTATTTTCCCTCTGGGTGATCTAACCATTGATGGAATGAGTGTTAAAAATCTCATAGTATTATTTTCCTGCTATCTACTGCTCCCTTTAGTTCTGTAAGTAAGTGCCAAATACGGACATACTTCTGCATAAATTTTTCTTTACCCATTTAAGTCCTCCTGTGTTGCGTGCACAGTCACTTACCCAGTTGTTATTGCCATCTCCTCAGACTGATTCCTTCATATCGCCATAGTGTCCTTGATGTTCCCATCTCTTCGTTTCCTGTCCAGTTTATCTTATATAAGTATTGCGGGTCCTGCTCTTTGCTCTCTTTAACTTGCATAAAGTATCTTTTTCCATCCCTTCACTTTCAGTTTATGTGTGTCCTTAGGTCAAAAATGAGCCTCCCATAGGCAACATAAAGGTGGGTCTCACCTCTTTATCCCTTCAGCCACCCTAATTCTAGTCCGTTTACATTCAAAGCAGTTACTCATGTAGCTTTCAAGAGTGTAAAAGTGAGGCCCAGTGGAAGGCTGAATTCATGAAATTATTTCTCATACCCACTCACAGAGTACTACCTTGTACGATTAGGGGGGAACAAGATATCCCAAGTGTTCTCCCATGAATCATCGCATCCTTGTTTAATGTAGAATGTTCACCTTTTCATGTGTAGATATCCTATTTGGACCTAAAATTTGACCGGAACAATTTCTACTTACTCCTCGGAAGTCAGACAAGCCATCAAATTCCATTCCTCTGAGTCCCGCTAGAGCATGCTTCCCTCCGCTTGTTCGGTATCTGCTCTAAAGATCAGGTTACAGTTGAATTTATCTTTTCCACATGTAAGCTAAATCGGTCTGGATAGTCCGGATACATTTAAAGACACTTGAAGTGACCATAACGATATCAAAAATAACTAGAAAAACTAGACAGTTCAGACATTCGTGTTTTCCGGGATTCCCAGACCTCACCTGATGTCTTTAGAGCGTGGCTCATTTTCAGGAAGCATGTCTATGAAAATGAATGTGAAATCCAGAGACCATAAACTGACTCTTTAGCTTTGTTGTTTCCTTATGTATGTGAATATTTATGTATATAATAATGAGTTATTCGTGGTGAGTAAATGAGATGGGAAAAACAACTGACATTTAAAATCCACCTAATGTCTGCTCTATGAAAATTCCAGAATGCATTCCATACCGAGAATTTATGTTAACATTTTTAAAACGTATGAAAACCAGTACTCTTTATGGAAATAATATCACTCAGTCTGACTTTTTCTCAGGTAGACATATCCTTCATTAAAAGTGGATAAATACCTCCTCCCCGGAATTCATTCAACTGTGTCCGTGAACCGGACTTAGATCCAAGCGCTTACCTCTCTTACGAGTACTTTCAGAGAACATGGCAGTGGCGGTGTTTTTAAACAGCATGAGAAGTCAAAACCTCAGGACAATTCAAATTTTACAACTCTGCTACCATCACACCTACTATGAACTTGAGAAGACGTTGTAGCACAGGAGTCCCAGCGTATTTCCTACTGGATTTGGTGAGACTGGAAAACAGCGAGGCTCCGCTGTTCCAACCCAGTTTTACTTTGGTGGCAGCAGGTCGATCGAGTGCTGAGATTACATCCGCTGCAGCTGCACGGAGCTGCTCTGAGATCCACAAGCGGCAGAGAGCACTCGGGCGAGGTCCCTACTCAGCAACTCAGACGATAGGGACCCTCTTGTCAACAACTCCCCGAGCTGCGCATGCGCAGTAAACGGGGCTGAGGTCACAATGCAGGCTGGCTCTCAGGAGACAGCACGGCGTTTGCGCCGTGGGCAGGGAGTTCGCGGTCAGGCGAGCACCCTGGCCATGGCAACTCCTTTTCCCTACGACATGTGAAACAAATTGATTCGTTATTCTTTTTTGACTTAATATGTGTACTCTTTTTTAGTGTGTTTTCCTGAATTACATATATAACACTGGTAGGCCTGTAGAAACCTTCATCCAAAGATTTGTTGAACCCTATACACAAGGTACTTTGGCAAGCACTTTGCACTCCCCAGAATCTCTGAGCTAGCTTCTTTAGTATCCCCATCA
Organism: Manis pentadactyla; assembly: GCF_030020395.1. NCBI lineage: Eukaryota > Metazoa > Chordata > Mammalia > Pholidota > Manidae > Manis > Manis pentadactyla. The sequence goes on from NC_080019.1 coordinate 32,118,740, forward strand.
TCACACAGACAGAGAAACTGACATCCTCACAGCTGCCTTTGCCAAAATTCAGAGAGATGATGGGAACACACCGAGACAGTCTGACTGAACAGACTCTGCTCTTCTTCCCCGTGCTATGGTGACTCAAGAATGGGAACCTAGACCGGTTTGTACTTCTTTTCCTAGTTCCTTTCATAGTGAAAGGATATTGTTCGTTCGGGATTGTCTTTCTTTCTGGGTGGAGGCCTCCATTGCTATGTACGTAGCTCCTAGAATCACTCTAGGTCCATTTTACTTACTTTGATCCATTGGGTTCCTGTCTTATTTGCTTCCATACATTGTTTGTTTTCTTCTTTGGTTTCCTCATTGAATCACTGATTATTTACAATTATGAGGTTTACCTTCTCCTGTTTGTGTTTTCTCTGGTTTTCTTTATGTCATTCATACCTAGTTTCATACACTTTTGGTCGGAAAAGATGCTTAATACAATTCCAGTCTTCTTAAATTTATTGAGACATTTTCCTGTCCTAATTTGTGATCTCTACTGAAGAACATTCCAAGTGTTCCTGAGAAGAATGTGTATCCTGCTGCTTTCGGCTGTCATGTACTGGTATAAATCTTTTAAGTCTCTCTGGACTACTGTGTCATAGAATGCCACAGTTTCCTTATTTATTTTCCCTCTGGGTGATCTAACCATTGATGGAATGAGTGTTAAAAATCTCATAGTATTATTTTCCTGCTATCTACTGCTCCCTTTAGTTCTGTAAGTAAGTGCCAAATACGGACATACTTCTGCATAAATTTTTCTTTACCCATTTAAGTCCTCCTGTGTTGCGTGCACAGTCACTTACCCAGTTGTTATTGCCATCTCCTCAGACTGATTCCTTCATATCGCCATAGTGTCCTTGATGTTCCCATCTCTTCGTTTCCTGTCCAGTTTATCTTATATAAGTATTGCGGGTCCTGCTCTTTGCTCTCTTTAACTTGCATAAAGTATCTTTTTCCATCCCTTCACTTTCAGTTTATGTGTGTCCTTAGGTCAAAAATGAGCCTCCCATAGGCAACATAAAGGTGGGTCTCACCTCTTTATCCCTTCAGCCACCCTAATTCTAGTCCGTTTACATTCAAAGCAGTTACTCATGTAGCTTTCAAGAGTGTAAAAGTGAGGCCCAGTGGAAGGCTGAATTCATGAAATTATTTCTCATACCCACTCACAGAGTACTACCTTGTACGATTAGGGGGGAACAAGATATCCCAAGTGTTCTCCCATGAATCATCGCATCCTTGTTTTATGTAGAATGTTCACCTTTTCATGTGTAGATATCCTATTTGGACCTAAAATTTGACCGGAACAATTTCTACTTACTCCTCGGAAGTCAGACAAGCCATCAAATTCCATTCCTCTGAGTCCCGCTAGAGCATGCTTCCCTCCGCTGGTTCGGTATCTGCTCTAAAGATCAGGTTACAGTTGAATTTATCTTTTCCACATGTAAGCTAAATCGGTCTGGATAGTCCGGATACATTTAAAGACACTTGAAGTGACCATAACGATATCAAAAATAACTAGAAAAACTAGACAGTTCAGACATTCGTGTTTTCCGGGATTCCCAGACCTCACCTGATGTCTTTAGAGCGTGGCTCATTTTCAGGAAGCATGTCTATGAAAATGAATGTGAAATCCAGAGACCATAAACTGACTCTTTAGCTTTGTTGTTTCCTTATGTATGTGAATATTTATGTATATAATAATGAGTTATTCGTGGTGAGTAAATGAGATGGGAAAAACAACTGACATTTAAAATCCACCTAATGTCTGCTCTATGAAAATTCCAGAATGCATTCCATACCGAGAATTTATGTTAACATTTTTAAAACGTATGAAAACCAGTACTCTTTATGGAAATAATATCACTCAGTCTGACTTTTTCTCAGGTAGACATATCCTTCATTAAAAGTGGATAAATACCTCCTCCCCGGAATTCATTCAACTGTGTCCGTGAACCGGACTTAGATCCAAGCGCTTACCTCTCTTACGAGTACTTTCAGAGAACATGGCAGTGGCGGTGTTTTTAATCAGCATGAGAAGTCAAAACCTCAGGACAATTCAAATTTTACAACTCTGCTACCATCACACCTACTATGAACTTGAGAAGACGTTGTAGCACAGGAGTCCCAGCGTATTTCCTACTGGATTTGGTGAGACTGGAAAACAGCGAGGCTCCGCTGTTCCAACCCAGTTTTACTTTGGTGGCAGCAGGTCGATCGAGTGCTGAGATTACATCCGCTGCAGCTGCACGGAGCTGCTCTGAGATCCACAAGCGGCAGAGAGCACTCGGGCGAGGTCCCTACTCAGCAACTCAGACGATAGGGACCCTCTTGTCAACAACTCCCCGAGCTGCGCATGCGCAGTAAACGGGGCTGAGGTCACAATGCAGGCTGGCTCTCAGGAGACGGCACGGCGTTTGCGCCGTGGGCAGGGAGTTCGCGGACAGGCGAGCACCCTGGCCATGGCAACTCCTTTTCCCTACGACATGTGAAACAAATTGATTCGTTATTCTTTTTTGACTTAATATGTGTACTCTTTTTTAGTGTGTTTTCCTGAATTACATATATAACACTGGTAGGCCTGTAGAAACCTTCATCCAAAGATTTGTTGAACCCTATACACAAGGTACTTTGGCAAGCACTTTGCACTCCCCAGAATCTCTGAGCTAGCTTCTTTAGTATCCCCATCATCACACAGACAGAGAAACTGACATCCTCACAGCTGCCTTTGCCCAAATTCAGAGAGATGATGGGAACACACCGAGACAGTCTGACTGAACAGACTCTGCTCTTCTTCCCCGTGCTATGGTGACTCAAGAATGGGAACCTAGACCGGTTTGTACTTCTTTTCCTAGTTCCTTTCATAGTGAAAGGATATTGTTCGTTCGGGATTGTCTTTCTTTCTGGGTGGAGGCCTCCATTGCTATGTACGTAACTCCTAGAATCACTCTCGGTCCATTTTACTTACTTTGATCCATTGGGTTCCTGTCTTATTTGCTTCCATACATTGTTTGTTTTCTTCTTTGGTTTCCTCATTGAATCACTGATTATTTACAATTATGAGGTTTAGCTTCTCCTGTTTGTGTTTTCTCTGGTTTTCTTCATGTCATTCATACCTAGTTTCATACACTTTTGGTCGGAAAAGATGCTTAATACAATTCCAGTCTTCTTAAATTTATTGAGACATTTTCCTGTCCTAATTTGTGATCTCTACTGAAGAACATTCCAAGTGTTCCTGAGAAGAATGTGTATCCTGCTGCTTTCGGCTGTCATGTACTGGTATAAATCTTTTAAGTCTCTCTGGACTACTGTGTCATAGAATGCCACAGTTTCCTTATTTATTTTCCCTCTGGGTGATCTAACCATTGATGGAATGAGTGTTAAAAATCTCATAGTATTATTTTCCTGCTATCTACTGCTCCCTTTAGTTCTGTAAGTAAGTGCCAAATACGGACATACTTCTGCATAAATTTTTCTTTACCCATTTAAGTCCTCCTGTGTTGCGTGCACAGTCACTTACCCAGTTGTTATTGCCATCTCCTCAGACTGATTCCTTCATATCGCCATAGTGTCCTTGATGTTCCCATCTCTTCGTTTCCTGTCCAGTTTATCTTATATAAGTATTGCGGGTCCTGCTCTTTGCTCTCTTTAACTTGCATAAAGTATCTTTTTCCATCCCTTCACTTTCAGTTTATGTGTGTCCTTAGGTCAAAAATGAGCCTCCCATAGGCAACATAAAGGTGGGTCTCACCTCTTTATCCCTTCAGCCACCCTAATTCTAGTCCGTTTACATTGAAAGCAGTTACTCATGTAGCTTTCAAGAGTGTAAAAGTGAGGCCCAGTGGAAGGCTGAATTCATGAAATTATTTCTCATACCCACTCACAGAGTACTACCTTGTACGGTTAGGGGGGAACAAGATATCCCAAGTGTTCTCCCATGAATCATCGCATCCTTGTTTAATGTAGAATGTTCACCTTTTCATGTGTAGATATCCTATTTGGACCTAAAATTTGACCGGAACAATTTCTACTTACTCCTCGGAAGTCAGACAAGCCATCAAATTCCATTCCTCTGAGTCCCGCTAGAGCATGCTTCCCTCCGCTGGTTCGGTATCTGCTCTAAAGATCAGGTTACAGTTGAATTTATCTTTTCCACATGTAAGCTAAATCGGTCTGGATAGTCCGGATACATTTAAAGACACTTGAAGTGACCATAACGATATCAAAAATAACTAGAAAAACTAGACAGTTCAGACATTCGTGTTTTCCGGGATTCCCAGACCTCACCTGATGTCTTTAGAGCGTGACTCATTTTCAGGAAGCATGTCTATGAAAATGAATGTGAAATCCAGAGACCATAAACTGACTCTTTAGCTTTGTTGTTTCCTTATGTATGTGAATATTTATGTATATAATAATGAGTTATTCGTGGTGCGTAAATGAGATGGGAAAAACAACTGACATTTAAAATCCACCTAATGTCTGCTCTATGAAAATTCCAGAATGCATTCCATACCGAGAATTTATGTTAACATTTTTAAAACGTATGAAAACCAGTACTCTTTATGGAAATAATATCACTCAGTCTGACTTTTTCTCAGGTAGACATATCCTTCATTAAAAGTGGATAAATACCTCCTCCCCGGAATTCATTCAACTGTGTCCGTGAACCGGACTTAGATCCAAGCGCTTACCTCTCTTACGAGTACTTTCAGAGAACATGGCAGTGGCGGTGTTTTTAAACAGCATGAGAAGTCAAAACCTCAGGACAATTCAAATTTTACAACTCTGCTACCATCACACCTACTATGAACTTGAGAAGACGTTGTAGCACAGGAGTCCCAGCGTATTTCCTACTGGATTTGGTGAGACTGGAAAACAGCGAGGCTCCGCTGTTCCAACCCAGTTTTACTTTGGTGGCAGCAGGTCGATCGAGTGCTGAGATTACATCCGCTGCAGCTGCACGGAGCTGCTCTGAGATCCACAAGCGGCAGAGAGCACTCGGGCGAGGTCCCTACTCAGCAACTCAGACGATAGGGACCCTCTTGTCAACAACTCCCCGAGCTGCGCATGCGCAGTAAACGGGGCTGAGGTCACAATGCAGGCTGGCTCTCAGGAGACAGCACGGCGTTTGCGCCGTGGGCAGGGAGTTCGCGGACAGGCGAGCACCCTGGCCATGGCAACTCCTTTTCCCTACGACATGTGAAACAAATTGATTCGTTATTCTTTTTTGACTTAATATGTGTACTCTTTTTTAGTGTGTTTTCCTGAATTACATATATAACACTGGTAGGCCTGTAGAAACCTTCATCCAAAGATTTGTTGAACCCTATACACAAGGTACTTTGGCAAGCACTTTGCACTCCCCAGAATCTCTGAGCTAGCTTCTTTAGTATCCCCATCATCACACAGACAGAGAAACTGACATCCTCACAGCTGCCTTTGCCAAAATTCAGAGAGATGATGGGAACACACCGAGACAGTCTGACTGAACAGACTCTGCTCTTCTTCCCCGTGCTATGGTGACTCAAGAATGGGAACCTAGACCGGTTTGTACTTCTTTTCCTAGTTCCTTTCATAGTGAAAGGATATTGTTCGTTCGGGATTGTCTTTCTTTCTGGGTGGAGGCCTCCATTGCTATGTACGTAGCTCCTAGAATCACTCTAGGTCCATTTTACTTACTTTGATCCATTGGGTTCCTGTCTTATTTGCTTCCATACATTGTTTGTTTTCTTCTTTGGTTTCCTCATTGAATCACTGATTATTTACAATTATGAGGTTTACCTTCTCCTGTTTGTGTTTTCTCTGGTTTTCTTTATGTCATTCATACCTAGTTTCATACACTTTTGGTCGGAAAAGATGCTTAATACAATTCCAGTCTTCTTAAATTTATTGAGACATTTTCCTGTCCTAATTTGTGATCTCTACTGAAGAACATTCCAAGTGTTCCTGAGAAGAATGTGTATCCTGCTGCTTTCGGCTGTCATGTACTGGTATAAATCTTTTAAGTCTCTCTGGACTACTGTGTCATAGAATGCCACAGTTTCCTTATTTATTTTCCCTCTGGGTGATCTAACCATTGATGGAATGAGTGTTAAAAATCTCATAGTATTATTTTCCTGCTATCTACTGCTCCCTTTAGTTCTGTAAGTAAGTGCCAAATACGGACATACTTCTGCATAAATTTTTCTTTACCCATTTAAGTCCTCCTGTGTTGCGTGCACAGTCACTTACCCAGTTGTTATTGCCATCTCCTCAGACTGATTCCTTCATATCGCCATAGTGTCCTTGATGTTCCCATCTCTTCGTTTCCTGTCCAGTTTATCTTATATAAGTATTGCGGGTCCTGCTCTTTGCTCTCTTTAACTTGCATAAAGTATCTTTTTCCATCCCTTCACTTTCAGTTTATGTGTGTCCTTAGGTCAAAAATGAGCCTCCCATAGGCAACATAAAGGTGGGTCTCACCTCTTTATCCCTTCAGCCACCCTAATTCTAGTCCGTTTACATTCAAAGCAGTTACTCATGTAGCTTTCAAGAGTGTAAAAGTGAGGCCCAGTGGAAGGCTGAATTCATGAAATTATTTCTCATACCCACTCACAGAGTACTACCTTGTACGATTAGGGGGGAACAAGATATCCCAAGTGTTCTCCCATGAATCATCGCATCCTTGTTTTATGTAGAATGTTCACCTTTTCATGTGTAGATATCCTATTTGGACCTAAAATTTGACCGGAACAATTTCTACTTACTCCTCGGAAGTCAGACAAGCCATCAAATTCCATTCCTCTGAGTCCCGCTAGAGCATGCTTCCCTCCGCTGGTTCGGTATCTGCTCTAAAGATCAGGTTACAGTTGAATTTATCTTTTCCACATGTAAGCTAAATCGGTCTGGATAGTCCGGATACATTTAAAGACACTTGAAGTGACCATAACGATATCAAAAATAACTAGAAAAACTAGACAGTTCAGACATTCGTGTTTTCCGGGATTCCCAGACCTCACCTGATGTCTTTAGAGCGTGGCTCATTTTCAGGAAGCATGTCTATGAAAATGAATGTGAAATCCAGAGACCATAAACTGACTCTTTAGCTTTGTTGTTTCCTTATGTATGTGAATATTTATGTATATAATAATGAGTTATTCGTGGTGAGTAAATGAGATGGGAAAAACAACTGACATTTAAAATCCACCTAATGTCTGCTCTATGAAAATTCCAGAATGCATTCCATACCGAGAATTTATGTTAACATTTTTAAAACGTATGAAAACCAGTACTCTTTATGGAAATAATATCACTCAGTCTGACTTTTTCTCAGGTAGACATATCCTTCATTAAAAGTGGATAAATACCTCCTCCCCGGAATTCATTCAACTGTGTCCGTGAACCGGACTTAGATCCAAGCGCTTACCTCTCTTACGAGTACTTTCAGAGAACATGGCAGTGGCGGTGTTTTTAATCAGCATGAGAAGTCAAAACCTCAGGACAATTCAAATTTTACAACTCTGCTACCATCACACCTACTATGAACTTGAGAAGACGTTGTAGCACAGGAGTCCCAGCGTATTTCCTACTGGATTTGGTGAGACTGGAAAACAGCGAGGCTCCGCTGTTCCAACCCAGTTTTACTTTGGTGGCAGCAGGTCGATCGAGTGCTGAGATTACATCCGCTGCAGCTGCACGGAGCTGCTCTGAGATCCACAAGCGGCAGAGAGCACTCGGGCGAGGTCCCTACTCAGCAACTCAGACGATAGGGACCCTCTTGTCAACAACTCCCCGAGCTGCGCATGCGCAGTAAACGGGGCTGAGGTCACAATGCAGGCTGGCTCTCAGGAGACGGCACGGCGTTTGCGCCGTGGGCAGGGAGTTCGCGGACAGGCGAGCACCCTGGCCATGGCAACTCCTTTTCCCTACGACATGTGAAACAAATTGATTCGTTATTCTTTTTTGACTTAATATGTGTACTCTTTTTTAGTGTGTTTTCCTGAATTACATATATAACACTGGTAGGCCTGTAGAAACCTTCATCCAAAGATTTGTTGAACCCTATACACAAGGTACTTTGGCAAGCACTTTGCACTCCCCAGAATCTCTGAGCTAGCTTCTTTAGTATCCCCATCATCACACAGACAGAGAAACTGACATCCTCACAGCTGCCTTTGCCCAAATTAAGAGAGATGATGGGAACACACCGAGACAGTCTGACTGAACAGACTCTGCTCTTCTTCCCCGTGCTATGGTGACTCAAGAATGGGAACCTAGACCGGTTTGTACTTCTTTTCCTAGTTCCTTTCATAGTGAAAGGATATTGTTCGTTCGGGATTGTCTTTCTTTCTGGGTGGAGGCCTCCATTGCTATGTACGTAACTCCTAGAATCACTCTCGGTCCATTTTACTTACTTTGATCCATTGGGTTCCTGTCTTATTTGCTTCCATACATTGTTTGTTTTCTTCTTTGGTTTCCTCATTGAATCACTGATTATTTACAATTATGAGGTTTAGCTTCTCCTGTTTGTGTTTTCTCTGGTTTTCTTCATGTCATTCATACCTAGTTTCATACACTTTTGGTCGGAAAAGATGCTTAATACAATTCCAGTCTTCTTAAATTTATTGAGACATTTTCCTGTCCTAATTTGTGATCTCTACTGAAGAACATTCCAAGTGTTCCTGAGAAGAATGTGTATCCTGCTGCTTTCGGCTGTCATGTACTGGTATAAATCTTTTAAGTCTCTCTGGACTACTGTGTCATAGAATGCCACAGTTTCCTTATTTATTTTCCCTCTGGGTGATCTAACCATTGATGGAATGAGTGTTAAAAATCTCATAGTATTATTTTCCTGCTATCTACTGCTCCCTTTAGTTCTGTAAGTAAGTGCCAAATACGGACATACTTCTGCATAAATTTTTCTTTACCCATTTAAGTCCTCCTGTGTTGCGTGCACAGTCACTTACCCAGTTGTTATTGCCATCTCCTCAGACTGATTCCTTCATATCGCCATAGTGTCCTTGATGTTCCCATCTCTTCGTTTCCTGTCCAGTTTATCTTATATAAGTATTGCGGGTCCTGCTCTTTGCTCTCTTTAACTTGCATAAAGTATCTTTTTCCATCCCTTCACTTTCAGTTTATGTGTGTCCTTAGGTCAAAAATGAGCCTCCCATAGGCAACATAAAGGTGGGTCTCACCTCTTTATCCCTTCAGCCACCCTAATTCTAGTCCGTTTACATTCAAAGCAGTTACTCATGTAGCTTTCAAGAGTGTAAAAGTGAGGCCCAGTGGAAGGCTGAATTCATGAAATTATTTCTCATACCCACTCACAGAGTACTACCTTGTACGATTAGGGGGGAACAAGATATCCCAAGTGTTCTCCCATGAATCATCGCATCCTTGTTTAATGTAGAATGTTCACCTTTTCATGTGTAGATATCCTATTTGGACCTAAAATTTGACCGGAACAATTTCTACTTACTCCTCGGAAGTCAGACAAGCCATCAAATTCCATTCCTCTGAGTCCCGCTAGAGCATGCTTCCCTCCGCTTGTTCGGTATCTGCTCTAAAGATCAGGTTACAGTTGAATTTATCTTTTCCACATGTAAGCTAAATCGGTCTGGATAGTCCGGATACATTTAAAGACACTTGAAGTGACCATAACGATATCAAAAATAACTAGAAAAACTAGACAGTTCAGACATTCGTGTTTTCCGGGATTCCCAGACCTCACCTGATGTCTTTAGAGCGTGGCTCATTTTCAGGAAGCATGTCTATGAAAATGAATGTGAAATCCAGAGACCATAAACTGACTCTTTAGCTTTGTTGTTTCCTTATGTATGTGAATATTTATGTATATAATAATGAGTTATTCGTGGTGAGTAAATGAGATGGGAAAAACAACTGACATTTAAAATCCACCTAATGTCTGCTCTATGAAAATTCCAGAATGCATTCCATACCGAGAATTTATGTTAACATTTTTAAAACGTATGAAAACCAGTACTCTTTATGGAAATAATATCACTCAGTCTGACTTTTTCTCAGGTAGACATATCCTTCATTAAAAGTGGATAAATACCTCCTCCCCGGAATTCATTCAACTGTGTCCGTGAACCGGACTTAGATCCAAGCGCTTACCTCTCTTACGAGTACTTTCAGAGAACATGGCAGTGGCGGTGTTTTTAAACAGCATGAGAAGTCAAAACCTCAGGACAATTCAAATTTTACAACTCTGCTACCATCACACCTACTATGAACTTGAGAAGACGTTGTAGCACAGGAGTCCCAGCGTATTTCCTACTGGATTTGGTGAGACTGGAAAACAGCGAGGCTCCGCTGTTCCAACCCAGTTTTACTTTGGTGGCAGCAGGTCGATCGAGTGCTGAGATTACATCCGCTGCAGCTGCACGGAGCTGCTCTGAGATCCACAAGCGGCAGAGAGCACTCGGGCGAGGTCCCTACTCAGCAACTCAGACGATAGGGACCCTCTTGTCAACAACTCCCCGAGCTGCGCATGCGCAGTAAACGGGGCTGAGGTCACAATGCAGGCTGGCTCTCAGGAGACAGCACGGCGTTTGCGCCGTGGGCAGGGAGTTCGCGGACAGGCGAGCACCCTGGCCATGGCAACTCCTTTTCCCTACGACATGTGAAACAAATTGATTCGTTATTCTTTTTTGACTTAATATGTGTACTCTTTTTTAGTGTGTTTTCCTGAATTACATATATAACACTGGTAGGCCTGTAGAAACCTTCATCCAAAGATTTGTTGAACCCTATACACAAGGTACTTTGGCAAGCACTTTGCACTCCCCAGAATCTCTGAGCTAGCTTCTTTAGTATCCCCATCATCACACAGACAGAGAAACTGACATCCTCACAGCTGCCTTTGCCCAAATTCAGAGAGATGATGGGAACACACCGAGACAGTCTGACTGAACAGACTCTGCTCTTCTTCCCCGTGCTATGGTGACTCAAGAATGGGAACCTAGACCGGTTTGTACTTCTTTTCCTAGTTCCTTTCATAGTGAAAGGATATTGTTCGTTCGGGATTGTCTTTCTTTCTGGGTGGAGGCCTCCATTGCTATGTACGTAGCTCCTAGAATCACTCTAGGTCCATTTTACTTACTTTGATCCATTGGGTTCCTGTCTTATTTGCTTCCATACATTGTTTGTTTTCTTCTTTGGTTTCCTCATTGAATCACTGATTATTTACAATTATGAGGTTTACCTTCTCCTGTTTGTGTTTTCTCTGGTTTTCTTTATGTCATTCATACCTAGTTTCATACACTTTTGGTCGGAAAAGATGCTTAATACAATTCCAGTCTTCTTAAATTTATTGAGACATTTTCCTGTCCTAATTTGTGATCTCTACTGAAGAACATTCCAAGTGTTCCTGAGAAGAATGTGTATCCTGCTGCTTTCGGCTGTCATGTACTGGTATAAATCTTTTAAGTCTCTCTGGACTACTGTGTCATAGAATGCCACAGTTTCCTTATTTATTTTCCCTCTGGGTGATCTAACCATTGATGGAATGAGTGTTAAAAATCTCATAGTATTATTTTCCTGCTATCTACTGCTCCCTTTAGTTCTGTAAGTAAGTGCCAAATACGGACATACTTCTGCATAAATTTTTCTTTACCCATTTAAGTCCTCCTGTGTTGCGTGCACAGTCACTTACCCAGTTGTTATTGCCATCTCCTCAGACTGATTCCTTCATATCGCCATAGTGTCCTTGATGTTCCCATCTCTTCGTTTCCTGTCCAGTTTATCTTATATAAGTATTGCGGGTCCTGCTCTTTGCTCTCTTTAACTTGCATAAAGTATCTTTTTCCATCCCTTCACTTTCAGTTTATGTGTGTCCTTAGGTCAAAAATGAGCCTCCCATAGGCAACATAAAGGTGGGTCTCACCTCTTTATCCCTTCAGCCACCCTAATTCTAGTCCGTTTACATTCAAAGCAGTTACTCATGTAGCTTTCAAGAGTGTAAAAGTGAGGCCCAGTGGAAGGCTGAATTCATGAAATTATTTCTCATACCCACTCACAGAGTACTACCTTGTACGATTAGGGGGGAACAAGATATCCCAAGTGTTCTCCCATGAATCATCGCATCCTTGTTTAATGTAGAATGTTCACCTTTTCATGTGTAGATATCCTATTTGGACCTAAAATTTGACCGGAACAATTTCTACTTACTCCTCGGAAGTCAGACAAGCCATCAAATTCCATTCCTCTGAGTCCCGCTAGAGCATGCTTCCCTCCGCTGGTTCGGTATCTGCTCTAAAGATCAGGTTACAGTTGAATTTATCTTTTCCACATGTAAGCTAAATCGGTCTGGATAGTCCGGATACATTTAAAGACACTTGAAGTGACCATAACGATATCAAAAATAACTAGAAAAACTAGACAGTTCAGACATTCGTGTTTTCCGGGATTCCCAGACCTCACCTGATGTCTTTAGAGCGTGGCTCATTTTCAGGAAGCATGTCTATGAAAATGAATGTGAAATCCAGAGACCATAAACTGACTCTTTAGCTTTGTTGTTTCCTTATGTATGTGAATATTTATGTATATAATAATGAGTTATTCGTGGTGAGTAAATGAGATGGGAAAAACAACTGACATTTAAAATCCACCTAATGTCTGCTCTATGAAAATTCCAGAATGCATTCCATACCGAGAATTTATGTTAACATTTTTAAAACGTATGAAAACCAGTACTCTTTATGGAAATAATATCACTCAGTCTGACTTTTTCTCAGGTAGACATATCCTTCATTAAAAGTGGATAAATACCTCCTCCCCGGAATTCATTCAACTGTGTCCGTGAACCGGACTTAGATCCAAGCGCTTACCTCTCTTACGAGTACTTTCAGAGAACATGGCAGTGGCGGTGTTTTTAAACAGCATGAGAAGTCAAAACCTCAGGACAATTCAAATTTTACAACTCTGCTACCATCACACCTACTATGAACTTGAGAAGACGTTGTAGCACAGGAGTCCCAGCGTATTTCCTACTGGATTTGGTGAGACTGGAAAACAGCGAGGCTCCGCTGTTCCAACCCAGTTTTACTTTGGTGGCAGCAGGTCGATCGAGTGCTGAGATTACATCCGCTGCAGCTGCACGGAGCTGCTCTGAGATCCACAAGCGGCAGAGAGCACTCGGGCGAGGTCCCTACTCAGCAACTCAGACGATAGGGACCCTCTTGTCAACAACTCCCCGAGCTGCGCATGCGCAGTAAACGGGGCTGAGGTCACAATGCAGGCTGGCTCTCAGGAGACAGCACGGCGTTTGCGCCGTGGGCAGGGAGTTCGCGGACAGGCGAGCACCCTGGCCATGGCAACTCCTTTTCCCTACGACATGTGAAACAAATTGATTCGTTATTCTTTTTTGACTTAATATGTGTACTCTTTTTTAGTGTGTTTTCCTGAATTACATATATAACACTGGTAGGCCTGTAGAAACCTTCATCCAAAGATTTGTTGAACCCTATACACAAGGTACTTTGGCAAGCACTTTGCACTCCCCAGAATCTCTGAGCTAGCTTCTTTAGTATCCCCATCATCACACATACAGAGAAACTGACATCCTCACAGCTGCCTTTGCCAAAATTCAGAGAGATGATGGGAACACACCGAGACAGTCTGACTGAACAGACTCTGCTCTTCTTCCCCGTGCTATGGTGACTCAAGAATGGGAACCTAGACCGGTTTGTACTTCTTTTCCTAGTTCCTTTCATAGTGAAAGGATATTGTTCGTTCGGGATTGTCTTTCTTTCTGGGTGGAGGCCTCCATTGCTATGTACGTAGCTCCTAGAATCACTCTAGGTCCATTTTACTTACTTTGATCCATTGGGTTCCTGTCTTATTTGCTTCCATACATTGTTTGTTTTCTTCTTTGGTTTCCTCATTGAATCACTGATTATTTACAATTATGAGGTTTACCTTCTCCTGTTTGTGTTTTCTCTGGTTTTCTTTATGTCATTCATACCTAGTTTCATACACTTTTGGTCGGAAAAGATGCTTAATACAATTCCAGTCTTCTTAAATTTATTGAGACATTTTCCTGTCCTAATTTGTGATCTCTACTGAAGAACATTCCAAGTGTTCCTGAGAAGAATGTGTATCCTGCTGCTTTCGGCTGTCATGTACTGGTATAAATCTTTTAAGTCTCTCTGGACTACTGTGTCATAGAATGCCACAGTTTCCTTATTTATTTTCCCTCTGGGTGATCTAACCATTGATGGAATGAGTGTTAAAAATCTCATAGTATTATTTTCCTGCTATCTACTGCTCCCTTTAGTTCTGTAAGTAAGTGCCAAATACGGACATACTTCTGCATAAATTTTTCTTTACCCATTTAAGTCCTCCTGTGTTGCGTGCACAGTCACTTACCCAGTTGTTATTGCCATCTCCTCAGACTGATTCCTTCATATCGCCATAGTGTCCTTGATGTTCCCATCTCTTCGTTTCCTGTCCAGTTTATCTTATATAAGTATTGCGGGTCCTGCTCTTTGCTCTCTTTAACTTGCATAAAGTATCTTTTTCCATCCCTTCACTTTCAGTTTATGTGTGTCCTTAGGTCAAAAATGAGCCTCCCATAGGCAACATAAAGGTGGGTCTCACCTCTTTATCCCTTCAGCCACCCTAATTCTAGTCCGTTTACATTCAAAGCAGTTACTCATGTAGCTTTCAAGAGTGTAAAAGTGAGGCCCAGTGGAAGGCTGAATTCATGAAATTATTTCTCATACCCACTCACAGAGTACTACCTTGTACGATTAGGGGGGAACAAGATATCCCAAGTGTTCTCCCATGAATCATCGCATCCTTGTTTTATGTAGAATGTTCACCTTTTCATGTGTAGATATCCTATTTGGACCTAAAATTTGACCGGAACAATTTCTACTTACTCCTCGGAAGTCAGACAAGCCATCAAATTCCATTCCTCTGAGTCCCGCTAGAGCATGCTTCCCTCCGCTGGTTCGGTATCTGCTCTAAAGATCAGGTTACAGTTGAATTTATCTTTTCCACATGTAAGCTAAATCGGTCTGGATAGTCCGGATACATTTAAAGACACTTGAAGTGACCATAACGATATCAAAAATAACTAGAAAAACTAGACAGTTCAGACATTCGTGTTTTCCGGGATTCCCAGACCTCACCTGATGTCTTTAGAGCGTGGCTCATTTTCAGGAAGCATGTCTATGAAAATGAATGTGAAATCCAGAGACCATAAACTGACTCTTTAGCTTTGTTGTTTCCTTATGTATGTGAATATTTATGTATATAATAATGAGTTATTCGTGGTGAGTAAATGAGATGGGAAAAACAACTGACATTTAAAATCCACCTAATGTCTGCTCTATGAAAATTCCAGAATGCATTCCATACCGAGAATTTATGTTAACATTTTTAAAACGTATGAAAACCAGTACTCTTTATGGAAATAATATCACTCAGTCTGACTTTTTCTCAGGTAGACATATCCTTCATTAAAAGTGGATAAATACCTCCTCCCCGGAATTCATTCAACTGTGTCCGTGAACCGGACTTAGATCCAAGCGCTTACCTCTCTTACGAGTACTTTCAGAGAACATGGCAGTGGCGGTGTTTTTAATCAGCATGAGAAGTCAAAACCTCAGGACAATTCAAATTTTACAACTCTGCTACCATCACACCTACTATGAACTTGAGAAGACGTTGTAGCACAGGAGTCCCAGCGTATTTCCTACTGGATTTGGTGAGACTGGAAAACAGCGAGGCTCCGCTGTTCCAACCCAGTTTTACTTTGGTGGCAGCAGGTCGATCGAGTGCTGAGATTACATCCGCTGCAGCTGCACGGAGCTGCTCTGAGATCCACAAGCGGCAGAGAGCACTCGGGCGAGGTCCCTACTCAGCAACTCAGACGATAGGGACCCTCTTGTCAAGAACTCCCCGAGCTGCGCATGCGCAGTAAACGGGGCTGAGGTCACAATGCAGGCTGGCTCTCAGGAGACGGCACGGCGTTTGCGCCGTGGGCAGGGAGTTCGCGGACAGGCGAGCACCCTGGCCATGGCAACTCCTTTTCCCTACGACATGTGAAACAAATTGATTCGTTATTCTTTTTTGACTTAATATGTGTACTCTTTTTTAGTGTGTTTTCCTGAATTACATATATAACACTGGTAGGCCTGTAGAAACCTTCATCCAAAGATTTGTTGAACCCTATACACAAGGTACTTTGGCAAGCACTTTGCACTCCCCAGAATCTCTGAGCTAGCTTCTTTAGTATCCCCATCATCACACAGACAGAGAAACTGACATCCTCACAGCTGCCTTTGCCCAAATTCAGAGAGATGATGGGAACACACCGAGACAGTCTGACTGAACAGACTCTGCTCTTCTTCCCCGTGCTATGGTGACTCAAGAATGGGAACCTAGACCGGTTTGTACTTCTTTTCCTAGTTCCTTTCATAGTGAAAGGATATTGTTCGTTCGGGATTGTCTTTCTTTCTGGGTGGAGGCCTCCATTGCTATGTACGTAACTCCTAGAATCACTCTCGGTCCATTTTACTTACTTTGATCCATTGGGTTCCTGTCTTATTTGCTTCCATACATTGTTTGTTTTCTTCTTTGGTTTCCTCATTGAATCACTGATTATTTACAATTATGAGGTTTAGCTTCTCCTGTTTGTGTTTTCTCTGGTTTTCTTCATGTCATTCATACCTAGTTTCATACACTTTTGGTCGGAAAAGATGCTTAATACAATTCCAGTCTTCTTAAATTTATTGAGACATTTTCCTGTCCTAATTTGTGATCTCTACTGAAGAACATTCCAAGTGTTCCTGAGAAGAATGTGTATCCTGCTGCTTTCGGCTGTCATGTACTGGTATAAATCTTTTAAGTCTCTCTGGACTACTGTGTCATAGAATGCCACAGTTTCCTTATTTATTTTCCCTCTGGGTGATCTAACCATTGATGGAATGAGTGTTAAAAATCTCATAGTATTATTTTCCTGCTATCTACTGCTCCCTTTAGTTCTGTAAGTAAGTGCCAAATACGGACATACTTCTGCATAAATTTTTCTTTACCCATTTAAGTCCTCCTGTGTTGCGTGCACAGTCACTTACCCAGTTGTTATTGCCATCTCCTCAGACTGATTCCTTCATATCGCCATAGTGTCCTTGATGTTCCCATCTCTTCGTTTCCTGTCCAGTTTATCTTATATAAGTATTGCGGGTCCTGCTCTTTGCTCTCTTTAACTTGCATAAAGTATCTTTTTCCATCCCTTCACTTTCAGTTTATGTGTGTCCTTAGGTCAAAAATGAGCCTCCCATAGGCAACATAAAGGTGGGTCTCACCTCTTTATCCCTTCAGCCACCCTAATTCTAGTCCGTTTACATTCAAAGCAGTTACTCATGTAGCTTTCAAGAGTGTAAAAGTGAGGCCCAGTGGAAGGCTGAATTCATGAAATTATTTCTCATACCCACTCACAGAGTACTACCTTGTACGATTAGGGGGGAACAAGATATCCCAAGTGTTCTCCCATGAATCATCGCATCCTTGTTTAATGTAGAATGTTCACCTTTTCATGTGTAGATATCCTATTTGGACCTAAAATTTGACCGGAACAATTTCTACTTACTCCTCGGAAGTCAGACAAGCCATCAAATTCCATTCCTCTGAGTCCCGCTAGAGCATGCTTCCCTCCGCTTGTTCGGTATCTGCTCTAAAGATCAGGTTACAGTTGAATTTATCTTTTCCACATGTAAGCTAAATCGGTCTGGATAGTCCGGATACATTTAAAGACACTTGAAGTGACCATAACGATATCAAAAATAACTAGAAAAACTAGACAGTTCAGACATTCGTGTTTTCCGGGATTCCCAGACCTCACCTGATGTCTTTAGAGCGTGGCTCATTTTCAGGAAGCATGTCTATGAAAATGAATGTGAAATCCAGAGACCATAAACTGACTCTTTAGCTTTGTTGTTTCCTTATGTATGTGAATATTTATGTATATAATAATGAGTTATTCGTGGTGAGTAAATGAGATGGGAAAAACAACTGACATTTAAAATCCACCTAATGTCTGCTCTATGAAAATTCCAGAATGCATTCCATACCGAGAATTTATGTTAACATTTTTAAAACGTATGAAAACCAGTACTCTTTATGGAAATAATATCACTCAGTCTGACTTTTTCTCAGGTAGACATATCCTTCATTAAAAGTGGATAAATACCTCCTCCCCGGAATTCATTCAACTGTGTCCGTGAACCGGACTTAGATCCAAGCGCTTACCTCTCTTACGAGTACTTTCAGAGAACATGGCAGTGGCGGTGTTTTTAAACAGCATGAGAAGTCAAAACCTCAGGACAATTCAAATTTTACAACTCTGCTACCATCACACCTACTATGAACTTGAGAAGACGTTGTAGCACAGGAGTCCCAGCGTATTTCCTACTGGATTTGGTGAGACTGGAAAACAGCGAGGCTCCGCTGTTCCAACCCAGTTTTACTTTGGTGGCAGCAGGTCGATCGAGTGCTGAGATTACATCCGCTGCAGCTGCACGGAGCTGCTCTGAGATCCACAAGCGGCAGAGAGCACTCGGGCGAGGTCCCTACTCAGCAACTCAGACGATAGGGACCCTCTTGTCAACAACTCCCCGAGCTGCGCATGCGCAGTAAACGGGGCTGAGGTCACAATGCAGGCTGGCTCTCAGGAGACAGCACGGCGTTTGCGCCGTGGGCAGGGAGTTCGCGGTCAGGCGAGCACCCTGGCCATGGCAACTCCTTTTCCCTACGACATGTGAAACAAATTGATTCGTTATTCTTTTTTGACTTAATATGTGTACTCTTTTTTAGTGTGTTTTCCTGAATTACATATATAACACTGGTAGGCCTGTAGAAACCTTCATCCAAAGATTTGTTGAACCCTATACACAAGGTACTTTGGCAAGCACTTTGCACTCCCCAGAATCTCTGAGCTAGCTTCTTTAGTATCCCCATCATCACACAGACAGAGAAACTGACATCCTCACAGCTGCCTTTGCCAAAATTCAGAGAGATGATGGGAACACACCGAGACAGTCTGACTGAACAGACTCTGCTCTTCTTCCCCGTGCTATGGTGACTCAAGAATGGGAACCTAGACCGGTTTGTACTTCTTTTCCTAGTTCCTTTCATAGTGAAAGGATATTGTTCGTTCGGGATTGTCTTTCTTTCTGGGTGGAGGCCTCCATTGCTATGTACGTAGCTCCTAGAATCACTCTAGGTCCATTTTACTTACTTTGATCCATTGGGTTCCTGTCTTATTTGCTTCCATACATTGTTTGTTTTCTTCTTTGGTTTCCTCATTGAATCACTGATTATTTACAATTATGAGGTTTACCTTCTCCTGTTTGTGTTTTCTCTGGTTTTCTTTATGTCATTCATACCTAGTTTCATACACTTTTGGTCGGAAAAGATGCTTAATACAATTCCAGTCTTCTTAAATTTATTGAGACATTTTCCTGTCCTAATTTGTGATCTCTACTGAAGAACATTCCAAGTGTTCCTGAGAAGAATGTGTATCCTGCTGCTTTCGGCTGTCATGTACTGGTATAAATCTTTTAAGTCTCTCTGGACTACTGTGTCATAGAATGCCACAGTTTCCTTATTTATTTTCCCTCTGGGTGATCTAACCATTGATGGAATGAGTGTTAAAAATCTCATAGTATTATTTTCCTGCTATCTACTGCTCCCTTTAGTTCTGTAAGTAAGTGCCAAATACGGACATACTTCTGCATAAATTTTTCTTTACCCATTTAAGTCCTCCTGTGTTGCGTGCACAGTCACTTACCCAGTTGTTATTGCCATCTCCTCAGACTGATTCCTTCATATCGCCATAGTGTCCTTGATGTTCCCATCTCTTCGTTTCCTGTCCAGTTTATCTTATATAAGTATTGCGGGTCCTGCTCTTTGCTCTCTTTAACTTGCATAAAGTATCTTTTTCCATCCCTTCACTTTCAGTTTATGTGTGTCCTTAGGTCAAAAATGAGCCTCCCATAGGCAACATAAAGGTGGGTCTCACCTCTTTATCCCTTCAGCCACCCTAATTCTAGTCCGTTTACATTCAAAGCAGTTACTCATGTAGCTTTCAAGAGTGTAAAAGTGAGGCCCAGTGGAAGGCTGAATTCATGAAATTATTTCTCATACCCACTCACAGAGTACTACCTTGTACGATTAGGGGGGAACAAGATATCCCAAGTGTTCTCCCATGAATCATCGCATCCTTGTTTTATGTAGAATGTTCACCTTTTCATGTGTAGATATCCTATTTGGACCTAAAATTTGACCGGAACAATTTCTACTTACTCCTCGGAAGTCAGACAAGCCATCAAATTCCATTCCTCTGAGTCCCGCTAGAGCATGCTTCCCTCCGCTGGTTCGGTATCTGCTCTAAAGATCAGGTTACAGTTGAATTTATCTTTTCCACATGTAAGCTAAATCGGTCTGGATAGTCCGGATACATTTAAAGACACTTGAAGTGACCATAACGATATCAAAAATAACTAGAAAAACTAGACAGTTCAGACATTCGTGTTTTCCGGGATTCCCAGACCTCACCTGATGTCTTTAGAGCGTGGCTCATTTTCAGGAAGCATGTCTATGAAAATGAATGTGAAATCCAGAGACCATAAACTGACTCTTTAGCTTTGTTGTTTCCTTATGTATGTGAATATTTATGTATATAATAATGAGTTATTCGTGGTGAGTAAATGAGATGGGAAAAACAACTGACATTTAAAATCCACCTAATGTCTGCTCTATGAAAATTCCAGAATGCATTCCATACCGAGAATTTATGTTAACATTTTTAAAACGTATGAAAACCAGTACTCTTTATGGAAATAATATCACTCAGTCTGACTTTTTCTCAGGTAGACATATCCTTCATTAAAAGTGGATAAATACCTCCTCCCCGGAATTCATTCAACTGTGTCCGTGAACCGGACTTAGATCCAAGCGCTTACCTCTCTTACGAGTACTTTCAGAGAACATGGCAGTGGCGGTGTTTTTAATCAGCATGAGAAGTCAAAACCTCAGGACAATTCAAATTTTACAACTCTGCTACCATCACACCTACTATGAACTTGAGAAGACGTTGTAGCACAGGAGTCCCAGCGTATTTCCTACTGGATTTGGTGAGACTGGAAAACAGCGAGGCTCCGCTGTTCCAACCCAGTTTTACTTTGGTGGCAGCAGGTCGATCGAGTGCTGAGATTACATCCGCTGCAGCTGCACGGAGCTGCTCTGAGATCCACAAGCGGCAGAGAGCACTCGGGCGAGGTCCCTACTCAGCAACTCAGACGATAGGGACCCTCTTGTCAACAACTCCCCGAGCTGCGCATGCGCAGTAAACGGGGCTGAGGTCACAATGCAGGCTGGCTCTCAGGAGACGGCACGGCGTTTGCGCCGTGGGCAGGGAGTTCGCGGACAGGCGAGCACCCTGGCCATGGCAACTCCTTTTCCCTACGACATGTGAAACAAATTGATTCGTTATTCTTTTTTGACTTAATATGTGTACTCTTTTTTAGTGTGTTTTCCTGAATTACATATATAACACTGGTAGGCCTGTAGAAACCTTCATCCAAAGATTTGTTGAACCCTATACACAAGGTACTTTGGCAAGCACTTTGCACTCCCCAGAATCTCTGAGCTAGCTTCTTTAGTATCCCCATCATCACACAGACAGAGAAACTGACATCCTCACAGCTGCCTTTGCCCAAATTCAGAGAGATGATGGGAACACACCGAGACAGTCTGACTGAACAGACTCTGCTCTTCTTCCCCGTGCTATGGTGACTCAAGAATGGGAACCTAGACCGGTTTGTACTTCTTTTCCTAGTTCCTTTCATAGTGAAAGGATATTGTTCGTTCGGGATTGTCTTTCTTTCTGGGTGGAGGCCTCCATTGCTATGTACGTAACTCCTAGAATCACTCTCGGTCCATTTTACTTACTTTGATCCATTGGGTTCCTGTCTTATTTGCTTCCATACATTGTTTGTTTTCTTCTTTGGTTTCCTCATTGAATCACTGATTATTTACAATTATGAGGTTTAGCTTCTCCTGTTTGTGTTTTCTCTGGTTTTCTTCATGTCATTCATACCTAGTTTCATACACTTTTGGTCGGAAAAGATGCTTAATACAATTCCAGTCTTCTTAAATTTATTGAGACATTTTCCTGTCCTAATTTGTGATCTCTACTGAAGAACATTCCAAGTGTTCCTGAGAAGAATGTGTATCCTGCTGCTTTCGGCTGTCATGTACTGGTATAAATCTTTTAAGTCTCTCTGGACTACTGTGTCATAGAATGCCACAGTTTCCTTATTTATTTTCCCTCTGGGTGATCTAACCATTGATGGAATGAGTGTTAAAAATCTCATAGTATTATTTTCCTGCTATCTACTGCTCCCTTTAGTTCTGTAAGTAAGTGCCAAATACGGACATACTTCTGCATAAATTTTTCTTTACCCATTTAAGTCCTCCTGTGTTGCGTGCACAGTCACTTACCCAGTTGTTATTGCCATCTCCTCAGACTGATTCCTTCATATCGCCATAGTGTCCTTGATGTTCCCATCTCTTCGTTTCCTGTCCAGTTTATCTTATATAAGTATTGCGGGTCCTGCTCTTTGCTCTCTTTAACTTGCATAAAGTATCTTTTTCCATCCCTTCACTTTCAGTTTATGTGTGTCCTTAGGTCAAAAATGAGCCTCCCATAGGCAACATAAAGGTGGGTCTCACCTCTTTATCCCTTCAGCCACCCTAATTCTAGTCCGTTTACATTCAAAGCAGTTACTCATGTAGCTTTCAAGAGTGTAAAAGTGAGGCCCAGTGGAAGGCTGAATTCATGAAATTATTTCTCATACCCACTCACAGAGTACTACCTTGTACGGTTAGGGGGGAACAAGATATCCCAAGTGTTCTCCCATGAATCATCGCATCCTTGTTTAATGTAGAATGTTCACCTTTTCATGTGTAGATATCCTATTTGGACCTAAAATTTGACCGGAACAATTTCTACTTACTCCTCGGAAGTCAGACAAGCCATCAAATTCCATTCCTCTGAGTCCCGCTAGAGCATGCTTCCCTCCGCTTGTTCGGTATCTGCTCTAAAGATCAGGTTACAGTTGAATTTATCTTTTCCACATGTAAGCTAAATCGGTCTGGATAGTCCGGATACATTTAAAGACACTTGAAGTGACCATAACGATATCAAAAATAACTAGAAAAACTAGACAGTTCAGACATTCGTGTTTTCCGGGATTCCCAGACCTCACCTGATGTCTTTAGAGCGTGGCTCATTTTCAGGAAGCATGTCTATGAAAATGAATGTGAAATCCAGAGACCATAAACTGACTCTTTAGCTTTGTTGTTTCCTTATGTATGTGAATATTTATATATATAATAAAGAGTTATTCGTGGTGCGTAAATGAGATGGGAAAAACAACTGACATTTAAAATCCACCTAATGTCTGCTCTATGAAAATTCCAGAATGCATTCCATACCGAGAATTTATGTTAACATTTTTAAAACGTATGAAAACCAGTACTCTTTATGGAAATAATATCACTCAGTCTGACTTTTTCTCAGGTAGACATATCCTTCATTAAAAGTGGATAAATACCTCCTCCCCGGAATTCATTCAACTGTGTCCGTGACCCGGACTTAGATCCAAGTGCTTACCTCTCTTACGAGTACTTTCAGAGAACATGGCAGTGGCGGTGTTTTTAATCAGCATGAGAAGTCAAAACCTCAGGACAATTCAAATTTTACAACTCTGCTACCATCACACCTACTATGAACTTGAGAAGACGTTGTAGCACAGGAGTCCCAGCGTATTTCCTACTGGATTTGGTGAGACTGGAAAACAGCGAGGCTCCGCTGTTCCAACCCAGTTTTACTTTGGTGGCAGCAGGTCGATCGAGTGCTGAGATTACATCCGCTGCAGCTGCACGGAGCTGCTCTGAGATCCACAAGCGGCAGAGAGCACTCGGGCGAGGTCCCTACTCAGCAACTCAGACGATAGGTACCCTCTTGTCAACAATTCCCCGAGCTGCGCATGCGCAGTAAACGGGGCTGAGGTCACAATGCAGGCTGGCTCTCAGGAGACAGCACGGCGTTTGCGCCGTGGGCAGGGAGTTCGCGGTCAGGCGAGCACCCTGGCCATGGCAACTCCTTTTCCCTACGACATGTGAAACAAATTGATTCGTTATTCTTTTTTGACTTAATATGTGTACTCTTTTTTAGTGTGTTTTCCTGAATTACATATATAACACTGGTAGGCCTGTAGAAACCTTCATCCAAAGATTTGTTGAACCCTATACACAAGGTACTTTGGCAAGCACTTTGCACTCCCCAGAATCTCTGAGCTAGCTTCTTTAGTATCCCCATCATCACACACACAGAGAAACTGACATCCTCACAGCTGCCTTTGCCCAAATTCAGAGAGATGATGGGAACACACCGAGACAGTCTGACTGAACAGACTCTGCTCTTCTTCCCCGTGCTATGGTGACTCAAGAATGGGAACCTAGACCGGTTTGTACTTCTTTTCCTAGTTCCTTTCATAGTGAAAGGATATTGTTCGTTCGGGATTGTCTTTCTTTCTGGGTGGAGGCCTCCATTGCTATGTACGTAACTCCTAGAATCACTCTAGGTCCATTTTACTTTCTTTGATCCATTGGGTTCCTGTCTTATTTGCTTCCATACATTGTTTGTTTTCTTCTTTGGTTTCCTCATTGAATCACTGATTATTTACAATTCTGAGGTTTAGCTTCTCCTGTTTATGTTTTCTCTGGTTTTCTTTATGTCATTCATACCTAGTTTCATACACTTTTAGTCGGAAAAGATGCTTAATACAATTCCAGTCTTCTTAAATGTATTGAGACATTTTCCTGTCCTAATTTGTGATCTCTACTGAAGAACATTCCAAGTGTTCCTGAGAAGAATGTGTATCCTGCTGCTTTCGGCTGTCATGTACTGGTATAAATCTTTTAAGACTCTCTGGACTACTGTGTCATAGAATGCCACAGTTTCCTTATTTATTTTCCCTCTGGGTGATCTAACCATTGATGGAATGAGTGTTAAAAATCTCATAGTATTATTTTCCTGCTATCTACTGCTCCCTTTAGTTCTGTAAGTAAGTGCCAAATACGGACATACTTCTGCATAAATTTTTCTTTACCCATTTAAGTCCTCCTGTGTTGCGTGCACAGTCACTTACCCAGTTGTTATTGCCATCTCCTCAGACTGATTCCTTCATATCGCCATAGTGTCCTTGATGTTCCCATCTCTTCGTTTCCTGTCCAGTTTATCTTATATAAGTATTGCGGGTCCTGCTCTTTGCTCTCTTTAACTTGCATAAAGTATCTTTTTCCATCCCTTCACTTTCAGTTTATGTGTGTCCTTAGGTCAAAAATGAGCCTCCCATAGGCAACATAAAGGTGGGTCTCACCTCTTTATCCCTTCAGCCACCCTAATTCTAGTCCGTTTACATTCAAAGCATTTACTCATGTAGCTTTCAAGAGTGTAAAAGTGAGGCCCAGTGGAAGGCTGAATTCATGAAATTATTTCTCATACCCACTCACAGAGTACTAACTTGTACGGTTAGGGGGGAACAAGATATCCCAAGTGTTCTCCCATGAATCATCGCATCCTTGTTTTATGTAGAATGTTCACCTTTTCATGTGTAGATATCCTATTTTGTCATAAAATTTGACCGGAACAATTTCTACTTACTCCTCGGAAGTCAGACAAGCCATCAAATTCCATTCCTCTGAGTCCCGCTAGAGCATGCTTCCCTCCGCTTGTTCGGTATCTGCTCTAAAGATCAGGTTACAGTTGAATTTATCTTTTCCACATGTACGCTAAATCGGTCTGGATAGTCCGGATACATTTAAAGACACTTGATGTGACCATAACGATATCAAAAATAACTAGAAAAAGTAGACAGTTCAGACATTCGTGTTTTCCGGGATTCCCAGACCTCACCTGATGTCTTTAGAGCGTGGCTCATTTTCAGGAAGCATGTCTATGAAAATGAATGTGAAATCCAGAGACCATAAACTGACTCTTTAGCTTTGTTGTTTCCTTATGTATGTGAATATTTATATATATAATAAAGAGTTATTCGTGGTGCGTAAATGAGATGGGAAAAACAACTGACATTTAAAATCCACCTAATGTCTGCTCTATGAAAATTCCAGAATGCATTCCATACCGAGAATTTATGTTAACATTTTTAAAACGTATGAAAACCAGTACTCTTTATGGAAATAATATCACTCAGTCTGACTTTTTCTCAGGTAGACATATCCTTCATTAAAAGTGGATAAATACCTCCTCCCCGGAATTCATTCAACTGTGTCCGTGACCCGGACTTAGATCCAAGCGCTTACCTCTCTTACGAGTACTTTCAGAGAACATGGCAGTGGCGGTGTTTTTAAACAGCATGAGAAGTCAAAACCTCAGGACAATTCAAATTTTACAACTCTGCTACCATCACACCTACTATGAACTTGAGAAGACGTTGTAGCACAGGAGTCCCAGCGTATTTCCTACTGGATTTGGTGAGACTGGAAAACAGCGAGGCTCCGCTGTTCCAACCCAGTTTTACTTTGGTGGCAGCAGGTCGATCGAGTGCTGAGATTACATCCGCTGCAGCTGCACGGAGCTGCTCTGAGATCCACAAGCGGCAGAGAGCACTCGGGCGAGGTCCCTACTCAGCAACTCAGACGATAGGTACCCTCTTGTCAACAACTCCCCGAGCTGCGCATGCGCAGTAAACGGGGCTGAGGTCACAATGCAGGCTGGCTCTCAGGAGACAGCACGGCGTTTGCGCCGTGGGCAGGGAGTTCGCGGTCAGGCGAGCACCCTGGCCATGGCAACTCCTTTTCCCTACGACATGTGAAACAAATTGATTCGTTATTCTTTTTTGACTTAATATGTGTACTCTTTTTTAGTGTGTTTTCCTGAATTACATATATAACACTGGTAGGCCTGTAGAAACCTTCATCCAAAGATTTGTTGAACCCTATACACAAGGTACTTTGGCAAGCACTTTGCACTCCCCAGAATCTCTGAGCTAGCTTCTTTAGTATCCCCATCATCACACACACAGAGAAACTGACATCCTCACAGCTGCCTTTGCCCAAATTCAGAGAGATGATGGGAACACACCGAGACAGTCTGACTGAACAGACTCTGCTCTTCTTCCCTGTGCTATGGTGACTCAAGAATGGGAACCTAGACCGGTTTGTACTTCTTTTCCTAGTTCCTTTCATAGTGAAAGGATATTGTTCATTCGGGATTGTCTTTCTTTCTGGGTGGAGGCCTCCATTGCTATGTACGTAACTCCTAGAATCACTCTAGGTCCATTTTACTTACTTTGATCCATTGGGTTCCTGTCTTATTTGCTTCCATACATTGTTTGTTTTCTTCTTTGGTTTCCTCATTGAATCACTGATTATTTACAATTATGAGGTTTAGCTTCTCCTGTTTGTGTTTTCTCTGGTTTTCTTTATGTCATTCATACCTAGTTTCATACACTTTTGGTCGGAAAAGATGCTTAATACAATTCCAGTCTTCTTAAATGTATTGAGACATTTTCCTGTCCTAATTTGTGATCTCTACTGAAGAACATTCCAAGTGTTCCTGAGAAGAATGTGTATCCTGCTGCTTTCGGCTGTCATGTACTGGTATAAATCTTTTAAGACTCTCTGGACTACTGTGTCATAGAATGCCACAGTTTCCTTATTTATTTTCCCTCTGGGTGATCTAACCATTGATGGAATGAGTGTTAAAAATCTCATAGTATTATTTTCCTGCTATCTACTGCTCCCTTTAGTTCTGTAAGTAAGTGCCAAATACGGACATACTTCTGCATAAATTTTTCTTTACCCATTTAAGTCCTCCTGTGTTGCGTGCACAGTCACTTACCCAGTTGTTATTGCCATCTCCTCAGACTGATTCCTTCATATCGCCATAGTGTCCTTGATGTTCCCATCTCTTCATTTCCTGTCCAGTTTATCTTATATAAGTATTGCGGGTCCTGCTCTTTGCTCTCTTTAACTTGCATAAAGTATCTTTTTCCATCCCTTCACTTTCAGTTTATGTGTGTCCTTAGGTCAAAAATGAGCCTCCCATAGGCAACATAAAGGTGGGTCTCACCTCTTTATCCCTTCAGCCACCCTAATTCTAGTCCGTTTACATTCAAAGCAGTTACTCATGTAGCTTTCAAGAGTGTAAAAGTGAGGCCCAGTGGAAGGCGGAATTCATGAAATTATTTCTCATACCCACTCACAGAGTACTACCTTGTACGGTTAGGGGGGAACAAGATATCCCAAGTGTTCTCCCATGAATCATCGCATCCTTGTTTTATGTAGAATGTTCACCTTTTCATGTGTAGATATCCTATTTTGTCATAAAATTTGACCGGAACAATTTCTACTTACTCCTCGGAAGTCAGACAAGCCATCAAATTCCATTCCTCTGAGTCCCGCTAGAGCATGCTTCCCTCCGCTTGTTCGGTATCTGCTCTAAAGATCAGGTTACAGTTGAATTTATCTTTTCCACATGTACGCTAAATCGGTCTGGATAGTCCGGATACATTTAAAGACACTTGATGTGACCATAACGATATCAAAAATAACTAGAAAAAGTAGACAGTTCAGACATTCGTGTTTTCCGGGATTCCCAGACCTCACCTGATGTCTTTAGAGCGTGGCTCATTTTCAGGAAGCATGTCTATGAAAATGAATGTGAAATCCAGAGACCATAAACTGACTCTTTAGCTTTGTTGTTTCCTTATGTATGTGAATATTTATGTATATAATAATGAGTTATTCGTGGTGAGTAAATGACATGGGAAAAACAACTGACATTTAAAATCCACCTAATGTCTGCTCTATGAAAATTCCAGAATGCATTCCATACCGAGAATTTATGTTAACATTTTTAAAACGTATGAAAACCAGTACTCTTTATGGAAATAATATCACTCAGTCTGACTTTTTCTCAGGTAGACATATCCTTCATTAAAAGTGGATAAATACCTCCTCCCCGGAATTCATTCAACTGTGTCCGTGACCCGGACTTAGATCCAAGCGCTTACCTCTCTTACGAGTACTTTCAGAGAACATGGCAGTGGCGGTGTTTTTAAACAGCATGAGAAGTCAAAACCTCAGGACAATTCAAATTTTACAACTCTGCTACCATCACACCTACTATGAACTTGAGAAGACGTTGTAGCACAGGAGTCCCAGCGTATTTCCTACTGGATTTGGTGAGACTGGAAAACAGCGAGGCTCCGCTGTTCCAACCCAGTTTTACTTTGGTGGCAGCAGGTCGATCGAGTGCTGAGATTACATCCGCTGCAGCTGCACGGAGCTGCTCTGAGATCCACAAGCGGCAGAGAGCACTCGGGCGAGGTCCCTACTCAGCAACTCAGACGATAGGGACCCTCTTGTCAACAACTCCCCGAGCTGCGCATGCGCAGTAAACGGGGCTGAGGTCACAATGCAGGCTGGCTCTCAGGAGACGGCACGGCGTTTGCGCCGTGGGCAGGGAGTTCGCGGACAGGCGAGCACCCTGGCCATGGCAACTCCTTTTCCCTACGACATGTGAAACAAATTGATTCGTTATTCTTTTTTGACTTAATATGTGTACTCTTTTTTAGTGTGTTTTCCTGAATTACATATATAACACTGGTAGGCCTGTAGAAACCTTCATCCAAAGATTTGTTGAACCCTATACACAAGGTACTTTGGCAAGCACTTTGCACTCCCCAGAATCTCTGAGCTAGCTTCTTTAGTATCCCCATCATCACACAGACAGAGAAACTGACATCCTCACAGCTGCCTTTGCCAAAATTCAGAGAGATGATGGGAACACACCGAGACAGTCTGACTGAACAGACTCTGCTCTTCTTCCCCGTGCTATGGTGACTCAAGAATGGGAACCTAGACCGGTTTGTACTTCTTTTCCTAGTTCCTTTCATAGTGAAAGGATATTGTTCGTTCGGGATTGTCTTTCTTTCTGGGTGGAGGCCTCCATTGCTATGTACGTAACTCCTAGAATCACTCTAGGTCCATTTTACTTACTTTGATCCATTGGGTTCCTGTCTTATTTGCTTCCATACATTGTTTGTTTTCTTCTTTGGTTTCCTCATTGAATCACTGATTATTTACAATTATGAGGTTTAGCTTCTCCTGTTTGTGTTTTCTCTGGTTTTCTTCATGTCATTCATACCTAGTTTCATACACTTTTGGTCGGAAAAGATGCTTAATACAATTCCAGTCTTCTTAAATTTATTGAGACATTTTCCTGTCCTAATTTGTGATCTCTACTGAAGAACATTCCAAGTGTTCCTGAGAAGAATGTGTATCCTGCTGCTTTCGGCTGTCATGTACTGGTATAAATCTTTTAAGTCTCTCTGGACTACTGTGTCATAGAATGCCACAGTTTCCTTATTTATTTTCCCTCTGGGTGATCTAACCATTGATGGAATGAGTGTTAAAAATCTCATAGTATTATTTTCCTGCTATCTACTGCTCCCTTTAGTTCTGTAAGTAAGTGCCAAATACGGACATACTTCTGCATAAATTTTTCTTTACCCATTTAAGTCCTCCTGTGTTGCGTGCACAGTCACTTACCCAGTTGTTATTGCCATCTCCTAAGACTGATTCCTTCATATCGCCATAGTGTCCTTGATGTTCCCATCTCTTCGTTTCCTGTCCAGTTTATCTTATATAAGTATTGCGGGTCCTGCTCTTTGCTCTCTTTAACTTGCATAAAGTATCTTTTTCCATCCCTTCACTTTCAGTTTATGTGTGTCCTTAGGTCAAAAATGAGCCTCCCATAGGCAACATAAAGGTGGGTCTCACCTCTTTATCCCTTCAGCCACCCTAATTCTAGTCCGTTTACATTCAAAGCAGTTACTCATGTAGCTTTCAAGAGTGTAAAAGTGAGGCCCAGTGGAAGGCTGAATTCATGAAATTATTTCTCATACCCACTCACAGAGTACTACCTTGTACGGTTAGGGGGGAACAAGATATCCCAAGTGTTCTCCCATGAATCATCGCATCCTTGTTTAATGTAGAATGTTCACCTTTTCATGTGTAGATATCCTATTTGGACCTAAAATTTGACCGGAACAATTTCTACTTACTCCTCGGAAGTCAGACAAGCCATCAAATTCCATTCCTCTGAGTCCCGCTAGAGCATGCTTCCCTCCGCTTGTTCGGTATCTGCTCTAAAGATCAGGTTACAGTTGAATTTATCTTTTCCACATGTAAGCTAAATCGGTCTGGATAGTCCGGATATATTTAAAGACACTTGATGTGACCATAACGATATCAAAAATAACCAGAAAAAGTAGACAGTTCAGACATTCGTGTTTTCCGGGATTCCCAGACCTCACCTGATGTCTTTAGAGCGTGGCTCATTTTCAGGAAGCATGTCTATGAAAATGAATGTGAAATCCAGAGACCATAAACTGACTCTTTAGCTTTGTTGTTTCCTTATGTATGTGAATATTTATATATATAATAAAGAGTTATTCGTGGTGCGTAAATGAGATGGGAAAAACAACTGACATTTAAAATCCACCTAATGTCTGCTCTATGAAAATTCCAGAATGCATTCCATACCGAGAATTTATGTTAACATTTTTAAAACGTATGAAAACCAGTACTCTTTATGGAAATAATATCACTCAGTCTGACTTTTTCTCAGGTAGACATATCCTTCATTAAAAGTGGATAAATACCTCCTCCCCGGAATTCATTCAACTGTGTCCGTGACCCGGACTTAGATCCAAGCGCTTACCTCTCTTACGAGTACTTTCAGAGAACATGGCAGTGGCGGTGTTTTTAATCAGCATGAGAAGTCAAAACCTCAGGACAATTCAAATTTTACAACTCTGCTACCATCACACCTACTATGAACTTGAGAAGACGTTGTAGCACAGGAGTCCCAGCGTATTTCCTACTGGATTTGGTGAGACTGGAAAACAGCGAGGCTCCGCTGTTCCAACCCAGTTTTACTTTGGTGGCAGCAGGTCGATCGAGTGCTGAGATTACATCCGCTGCAGCTGCACGGAGCTGCTCTGAGATCCACAAGCGGCAGAGAGCACTCGGGCGAGGTCCCTACTCAGCAACTCAGACGATAGGTACCCTCTTGTCAACAATTCCCCGAGCTGCGCATGCGCAGTAAACGGGGCTGAGGTCACAATGCAGGCTGGCTCTCAGGAGACGGCACGGCGTTTGCGCCGTGGGCAGGGAGTTCGCGGTCAGGCGAGCACCCTGGCCATGGCAACTCCTTTTCCCTACGACATGTGAAACAAATTGATTCGTTATTCTTTTTTGACTTAATATGTGTACTCTTTTTTAGTGTGTTTTCCTGAATTACATATATAACACTGGTAGGCCTGTAGAAACCTTCATCCAAAGATTTGTTGAACCCTATACACAAGGTACTTTGGCAAGCACTTTGCACTCCCCAGAATCTCTGAGCTAGCTTCTTTAGTATCCCCATCATCACACACACAGAGAAACTGACATCCTCACAGCTGCCTTTGCCCAAATTCAGAGAGATGATGGGAACACACCGAGACAGTCTGACTGAACAGACTCTGCTCTTCTTCCCCGTGCTATGGTGACTCAAGAATGGGAACCTAGACCGGTTTGTACTTCTTTTCCTAGTTCCTTTCATAGTGAAAGGATATTGTTCGTTCGGGATTGTCTTTCTTTCTGGGTGGAGGCCTCCATTGCTATGTACGTAACTCCTAGAATCACTCTAGGTCCATTTTACTTACTTTGATCCATTGGGTTCCTGTCTTATTTGCTTCCATACATTGTTTGTTTTCTTCTTTGGTTTCCTCATTGAATCACTGATTATTTACAATTATGAGGTTTAGCTTCTCCTGTTTATGTTTTCTCTGGTTTTCTTTATGTCATTCATACCTAGTTTCATACACTTTTGGTCGGAAAAGATGCTTAATACAATTCCAGTCTTCTTAAATGTATTGAGACATTTTCCTGTCCTAATTTGTGATCTCTACTGAAGAACATTCCAAGTGTTCCTGAGAAGAATGTGTATCCTGCTGCTTTCGGCTGTCATGTACTGGTATAAATCTTTTAAGACTCTCTGGACTACTGTGTCATAGAATGCCACAGTTTCCTTATTTATTTTCCCTCTGGGTGATCTAACCATTGATGGAATGAGTGTTAAAAATCTCATAGTATTATTTTCCTGCTATCTACTGCTCCCTTTAGTTCTGTAAGTAAGTGCCAAATACGGACATACTTCTGCATAAATTTTTCTTTACCCATTTAAGTCCTCCTGTGTTGCGTGCACAGTCACTTACCCAGTTGTTATTGCCATCTCCTCAGACTGATTCCTTCATATCGCCATAGTGTCCTTGATGTTCCCATCTCTTCGTTTCCTGTCCAGTTTATCTTATATAAGTATTGCGGGTCCTGCTCTTTGCTCTCTTTAACTTGCATAAAGTATCTTTTTCCATCCCTTCACTTTCAGTTTATGTGTGTCCTTAGGTCAAAAATGAGCCTCCCATAGGCAACATAAAGGTGGGTCTCACCTCTTTATCCCTTCAGCCACCCTAATTCTAGTCCGTTTACATTGAAAGCAGTTACTCATGTAGCTTTCAAGAGTGTAAAAGTGAGGCCCAGTGGAAGGCTGAATTCATGAAATTATTTCTCATACCCACTCACAGAGTACTACCTTGTACGGTTAGGGGGGAACAAGATATCCCAAGTGTTCTCCCATGAATCATCGCATCCTTGTTTTATGTAGAATGTTCACCTTTTCATGTGTAGATATCCTATTTTGTCATAAAATTTGACCGGAACAATTTCTACTTACTCCTCGGAAGTCAGACAAGCCATCAAATTCCATTCCTCTGAGTCCCGCTAGAGCATGCTTCCCTCCGCTTGTTCGGTATCTGCTCTAAAGATCAGGTTACAGTTGAATTTATCTTTTCCACATGTACGCTAAATCGGTCTGGATAGTCCGGATACATTTAAAGACACTTGATGTGACCATAACGATATCAAAAATAACTAGAAAAAGTAGACAGTTCAGACATTCGTGTTTTCCGGGATTCCCAGACCTCACCTGATGTCTTTAGAGCGTGGCTCATTTTCAGGAAGCATGTCTATGAAAATGAATGTGAAATCCAGAGACCATAAACTGACTCTTTAGCTTTGTTGTTTCCTTATGTATGTGAATATTTATATATATAATAAAGAGTTATTCGTGGTGCGTAAATGAGATGGGAAAAACAACTGACATTTAAAATCCACCTAATGTCTGCTCTATGAAAATTCCAGAATGCATTCCATACCGAGAATTTATGTTAACATTTTTAAAACGTATGAAAACCAGTACTCTTTATGGAAATAATATCACTCAGTCTGACTTTTTCTCAGGTAGACATATCCTTCATTAAAAGTGGATAAATACCTCCTCCCCGGAATTCATTCAACTGTGTCCGTGACCCGGACTTAGATCCAAGCGCTTACCTCTCTTACGAGTACTTTCAGAGAACATGGCAGTGGCGGTGTTTTTAAACAGCATGAGAAGTCAAAACCTCAGGACAATTCAAATTTTACAACTCTGCTACCATCACACCTACTATGAACTTGAGAAGACGTTGTAGCACAGGAGTCCCAGCGTATTTCCTACTGGATTTGGTGAGACTGGAAAACAGCGAGGCTCTGCTGTTCCAACCCAGTTTTACTTTGGTGGCAGCAGGTCGATCGAGTGCTGAGATTACATCCGCTGCAGCTGCACGGAGCTGCTCTGAGATCCACAAGCGGCAGAGAGCACTCGGGCGAGGTCCCTACTCAGCAACTCAGACGATAGGGACCCTCTTGTCAACAACTCCCCGAGCTGCGCATGCGCAGTAAACGGGGCTGAGGTCACAATGCAGGCTGGCTCTCAGGAGACGGCACGGCGTTTGCGCCGTGGGCAGGGAGTTCGCGGACAGGCGAGCACCCTGGCCATGGCAACTCCTTTTCCCTACGACATGTGAAACAAATTGATTCGTTATTCTTTTTTGACTTAATATGTGTACTCTTTTTTAGTGTGTTTTCCTGAATTACATATATAACACTGGTAGGCCTGTAGAAACCTTCATCCAAAGATTTGTTGAACCCTATACACAAGGTACTTTGGCAAGCACTTTGCACTCCCCAGAATCTCTGAGCTAGCTTCTTTAGTATCCCCATCATCACACACACAGAGAAACTGACATCCTCACAGCTGCCTTTGCCCAAATTCAGAGAGATGATGGGAACACACCGAGACAGTCTGACTGAACAGACTCTGCTCTTCTTCCCTGTGCTATGGTGACTCAAGAATGGGAACCTAGACCGGTTTGTACTTCTTTTCCTAGTTCCTTTCATAGTGAAAGGATATTGTTCGTTCGGGATTGTCTTTCTTTCTGGGTGGAGGCCTCCATTGCTATGTACGTAACTCCTAGAATCACTCTAGGTCCATTTTACTTACTTTGATCCATTGGGTTCCTGTCTTATTTGCTTCCATACATTGTTTGTTTTCTTCTTTGGTTTCCTCATTGAATCACTGATTATTTACAATTATGAGGTTTAGCTTCTCCTGTTTGTGTTTTCTCTGGTTTTCTTTATGTCATTCATACCTAGTTTCATACACTTTTGGTCGGAAAAGATGCTTAATACAATTCCAGTCTTCTTAAATGTATTGAGACATTTTCCTGTCCTAATTTGTGATCTCTACTGAAGAACATTCCAAGTGTTCCTGAGAAGAATGTGTATCCTGCTGCTTTCGGCTGTCATGTACTGGTATAAATCTTTTAAGACTCTCTGGACTACTGTGTCATAGAATGCCACAGTTTCCTTATTTATTTTCCCTCTGGGTGATCTAACCATTGATGGAATGAGTGTTAAAAATCTCATAGTATTATTTTCCTGCTATCTACTGCTCCCTTTAGTTCTGTAAGTAAGTGCCAAATACGGACATACTTCTGCATAAATTTTTCTTTACCCATTTAAGTCCTCCTGTGTTGCGTGCACAGTCACTTACCCAGTTGTTATTGCCATCTCCTCAGACTGATTCCTTCATATCGCCATAGTGTCCTTGATGTTCCCATCACTTCGTTTCCTGTCCAGTTTGTCTTATATAAGTACTGCGGGTCCTGCTCTTTGCTCTCTTTAACTTGCATAAAGTATCTTTTTCCATCCCTTCACTTTCAGTTTATGTGTGTCCTTAGGTCAAAAATGAGCCTCCCATAGGCAACATAAAGGTGGGTCTCACCTCTTTATCCCTTCAGCCACCCTAATTCTAGTCCGTTTACATTCAAAGCAGTTACTCATGTAGCTTTCAAGAGTGTAAAAGTGAGGCCCAGTGGAAGGCTGAATTCATGAAATTATTTCTCATACCCACTCACAGAGTACTACCTTGTACGGTTAGGGGGGAACAAGATATCCCAAGTGTTCTCCCATGAATCATCGCATCCTTGTTTAATGTAGAATGTTCACCTTTTCATGTGTAGATATCCTATTTGGACCTAAAATTTGACCGGAACAATTTCTACTTACTCCTCGGAAGTCAGACAAGCCATCAAATTCCATTCCTCTGAGTCCCGCTAGAGCATGCTTCCCTCCGCTTGTTCGGTATCTGCTCTAAAGATCAGGTTACAGTTGAATTTATCTTTTCCACATGTAAGCTAAATCGGTCTGGATAGTCCGGATATATTTAAAGACACTTGATGTGACCATAACGATATCAAAAATAACCAGAAAAAGTAGACAGTTCAGACATTCGTGTTTTCCGGGATTCCCAGACCTCACCTGATGTCTTTAGAGCGTGGCTCATTTTCAGGAAGCATGTCTATGAAAATGAATGTGAAATCCAGAGACCATAAACTGACTCTTTAGCTTTGTTGTTTCCTTATGTATGTGAATATTTATATATATAATAAAGAGTTATTCGTGGTGCGTAAATGAGATGGGAAAAACAACTGACATTTAAAATCCACCTAATGTCTGCTCTATGAAAATTCCAGAATGCATTCCATACCGAGAATTTATGTTAACATTTTTAAAACGTATGAAAACCAGTACTCTTTATGGAAATAATATCACTCAGTCTGACTTTTTCTCAGGTAGACATATCCTTCATTAAAAGTGGATAAATACCTCCTCCCCGGAATTCATTCAACTGTGTCCGTGACCCGGACTTAGATCCAAGCGCTTACCTCTCTTACGAGTACTTTCAGAGAACATGGCAGTGGCGGTGTTTTTAATCAGCATGAGAAGTCAAAACCTCAGGACAATTCAAATTTTACAACTCTGCTACCATCACACCTACTATGAACTTGAGAAGACGTTGTAGCACAGGAGTCCCAGCGTATTTCCTACTGGATTTGGTGAGACTGGAAAACAGCGAGGCTCCGCTGTTCCAACCCAGTTTTACTTTGGTGGCAGCAGGTCGATCGAGTGCTGAGATTACATCCGCTGCAGCTGCACGGAGCTGCTCTGAGATCCACAAGCGGCAGAGAGCACTCGGGCGAGGTCCCTACTCAGCAACTCAGACGATAGGTACCCTCTTGTCAACAATTCCCCGAGCTGCGCATGCGCAGTAAACGGGGCTGAGGTCACAATGCAGGCTGGCTCTCAGGAGACGGCACGGCGTTTGCGCCGTGGGCAGGGAGTTCGCGGTCAGGCGAGCACCCTGGCCATGGCAACTCCTTTTCCCTACGACATGTGAAACAAATTGATTCGTTATTCTTTTTTGACTTAATATGTGTACTCTTTTTTAGTGTGTTTTCCTGAATTACATATATAACACTGGTAGGCCTGTAGAAACCTTCATCCAAAGATTTGTTGAACCCTATACACAAGGTACTTTGGCAAGCACTTTGCACTCCCCAGAATCTCTGAGCTAGCTTCTTTAGTATCCCCATCATCACACACACAGAGAAACTGACATCCTCACAGCTGCCTTTGCCCAAATTCAGAGAGATGATGGGAACACACCGAGACAGTCTGACTGAACAGACTCTGCTCTTCTTCCCCGTGCTATGGTGACTCAAGAATGGGAACCTAGACCGGTTTGTACTTCTTTTCCTAGTTCCTTTCATAGTGAAAGGATATTGTTCGTTCGGGATTGTCTTTCTTTCTGGGTGGAGGCCTCCATTGCTATGTACGTAACTCCTAGAATCACTCTAGGTCCATTTTACTTACTTTGATCCATTGGGTTCCTGTCTTATTTGCTTCCATACATTGTTTGTTTTCTTCTTTGGTTTCCTCATTGAATCACTGATTATTTACAATTATGAGGTTTAGCTTCTCCTGTTTATGTTTTCTCTGGTTTTCTTTATGTCATTCATACCTAGTTTCATACACTTTTGGTCGGAAAAGATGCTTAATACAATTCCAGTCTTCTTAAATGTATTGAGACATTTTCCTGTCCTAATTTGTGATCTCTACTGAAGAACATTCCAAGTGTTCCTGAGAAGAATGTGTATCCTGCTGCTTTCGGCTGTCATGTACTGGTATAAATCTTTTAAGACTCTCTGGACTACTGTGTCATAGAATGCCACAGTTTCCTTATTTATTTTCCCTCTGGGTGATCTAACCATTGATGGAATGAGTGTTAAAAATCTCATAGTATTATTTTCCTGCTATCTACTGCTCCCTTTAGTTCTGTAAGTAAGTGCCAAATACGGACATACTTCTGCATAAATTTTTCTTTACCCATTTAAGTCCTCCTGTGTTGCGTGCACAGTCACTTACCCAGTTGTTATTGCCATCTCCTCAGACTGATTCCTTCATATCGCCATAGTGTCCTTGATGTTCCCATCTCTTCGTTTCCTGTCCAGTTTATCTTATATAAGTATTGCGGGTCCTGCTCTTTGCTCTCTTTAACTTGCATAAAGTATCTTTTTCCATCCCTTCACTTTCAGTTTATGTGTGTCCTTAGGTCAAAAATGAGCCTCCCATAGGCAACATAAAGGTGGGTCTCACCTCTTTATCCCTTCAGCCACCCTAATTCTAGTCCGTTTACATTGAAAGCAGTTACTCATGTAGCTTTCAAGAGTGTAAAAGTGAGGCCCAGTGGAAGGCTGAATTCATGAAATTATTTCTCATACCCACTCACAGAGTACTACCTTGTACGGTTAGGGGGGAACAAGATATCCCAAGTGTTCTCCCATGAATCATCGCATCCTTGTTTTATGTAGAATGTTCACCTTTTCATGTGTAGATATCCTATTTTGTCATAAAATTTGACCGGAACAATTTCTACTTACTCCTCGGAAGTCAGACAAGCCATCAAATTCCATTCCTCTGAGTCCCGCTAGAGCATGCTTCCCTCCGCTTGTTCGGTATCTGCTCTAAAGATCAGGTTACAGTTGAATTTATCTTTTCCACATGTACGCTAAATCGGTCTGGATAGTCCGGATACATTTAAAGACACTTGATGTGACCATAACGATATCAAAAATAACTAGAAAAAGTAGACAGTTCAGACATTCGTGTTTTCCGGGATTCCCAGACCTCACCTGATGTCTTTAGAGCGTGGCTCATTTTCAGGAAGCATGTCTATGAAAATGAATGTGAAATCCAGAGACCATAAACTGACTCTTTAGCTTTGTTGTTTCCTTATGTATGTGAATATTTATATATATAATAAAGAGTTATTCGTGGTGCGTAAATGAGATGGGAAAAACAACTGACATTTAAAATCCACCTAATGTCTGCTCTATGAAAATTCCAGAATGCATTCCATACCGAGAATTTATGTTAACATTTTTAAAACGTATGAAAACCAGTACTCTTTATGGAAATAATATCACTCAGTCTGACTTTTTCTCAGGTAGACATATCCTTCATTAAAAGTGGATAAATACCTCCTCCCCGGAATTCATTCAACTGTGTCCGTGACCCGGACTTAGATCCAAGCGCTTACCTCTCTTACGAGTACTTTCAGAGAACATGGCAGTGGCGGTGTTTTTAAACAGCATGAGAAGTCAAAACCTCAGGACAATTCAAATTTTACAACTCTGCTACCATCACACCTACTATGAACTTGAGAAGACGTTGTAGCACAGGAGTCCCAGCGTATTTCCTACTGGATTTGGTGAGACTGGAAAACAGCGAGGCTCTGCTGTTCCAACCCAGTTTTACTTTGGTGGCAGCAGGTCGATCGAGTGCTGAGATTACATCCGCTGCAGCTGCACGGAGCTGCTCTGAGATCCACAAGCGGCAGAGAGCACTCGGGCGAGGTCCCTACTCAGCAACTCAGACGATAGGGACCCTCTTGTCAACAACTCCCCGAGCTGCGCATGCGCAGTAAACGGGGCTGAGGTCACAATGCAGGCTGGCTCTCAGGAGACGGCACGGCGTTTGCGCCGTGGGCAGGGAGTTCGCGGACAGGCGAGCACCCTGGCCATGGCAACTCCTTTTCCCTACGACATGTGAAACAAATTGATTCGTTATTCTTTTTTGACTTAATATGTGTACTCTTTTTTAGTGTGTTTTCCTGAATTACATATATAACACTGGTAGGCCTGTAGAAACCTTCATCCAAAGATTTGTTGAACCCTATACACAAGGTACTTTGGCAAGCACTTTGCACTCCCCAGAATCTCTGAGCTAGCTTCTTTAGTATCCCCATCATCACACACACAGAGAAACTGACATCCTCACAGCTGCCTTTGCCCAAATTCAGAGAGATGATGGGAACACACCGAGACAGTCTGACTGAACAGACTCTGCTCTTCTTCCCTGTGCTATGGTGACTCAAGAATGGGAACCTAGACCGGTTTGTACTTCTTTTCCTAGTTCCTTTCATAGTGAAAGGATATTGTTCGTTCGGGATTGTCTTTCTTTCTGGGTGGAGGCCTCCATTGCTATGTACGTAACTCCTAGAATCACTCTAGGTCCATTTTACTTACTTTGATCCATTGGGTTCCTGTCTTATTTGCTTCCATACATTGTTTGTTTTCTTCTTTGGTTTCCTCATTGAATCACTGATTATTTACAATTATGAGGTTTAGCTTCTCCTGTTTGTGTTTTCTCTGGTTTTCTTTATGTCATTCATACCTAGTTTCATACACTTTTGGTCGGAAAAGATGCTTAATACAATTCCAGTCTTCTTAAATGTATTGAGACATTTTCCTGTCCTAATTTGTGATCTCTACTGAAGAACATTCCAAGTGTTCCTGAGAAGAATGTGTATCCTGCTGCTTTCGGCTGTCATGTACTGGTATAAATCTTTTAAGACTCTCTGGACTACTGTGTCATAGAATGCCACAGTTTCCTTATTTATTTTCCCTCTGGGTGATCTAACCATTGATGGAATGAGTGTTAAAAATCTCATAGTATTATTTTCCTGCTATCTACTGCTCCCTTTAGTTCTGTAAGTAAGTGCCAAATACGGACATACTTCTGCATAAATTTTTCTTTACCCATTTAAGTCCTCCTGTGTTGCGTGCACAGTCACTTACCCAGTTGTTATTGCCATCTCCTCAGACTGATTCCTTCATATCGCCATAGTGTCCTTGATGTTCCCATCTCTTCGTTTCCTGTCCAGTTTATCTTATATAAGTATTGCGGGTCCTGCTCTTTGCTCTCTTTAACTTGCATAAAGTATCTTTTTCCATCCCTTCACTTTCAGTTTATGTGTGTCCTTAGGTCAAAAATGAGCCTCCCATAGGCAACATAAAGGTGGGTCTCACCTCTTTATCCCTTCAGCCACCCTAATTCTAGTCCGTTTACATTCAAAGCAGTTACTCATGTAGCTTTCAAGAGTGTAAAAGTGAGGCCCAGTGGAAGGCGGAATTCATGAAATTATTTCTCATACCCACTCACAGAGTACTACCTTGTACGGTTAGGGGGGAACAAGATATCCCAAGTGTTCTCCCATGAATCATCGCATCCTTGTTTTATGTAGAATGTTCACCTTTTCATGTGTAGATATCCTATTTGGACCTAAAATTTGACCGGAACAATTTCTACTTACTCCTCGGAAGTCAGACAAGCCATCAAATTCCATTCCTCTGAGTCCCGCTAGAGCATGCTTCCCTCTGCTTGTTCGGTATCTGCTCTAAAGATCAGGTTACAGTTGAATTTATCTTTTCCACATGTACGCTAAATCGGTCTGGATAGTCCGGATACATTTAAAGACACTTGATGTGACCATAACGATATCAAAAATAACTAGAAAAAGTAGACAGTTCAGACATTCGTGTTTTCCGGGATTCCCAGACCTCACCTGATGTCTTTAGAGCGTGGCTCATTTTCAGGAAGCATGTCTATGAAAATGAATGTGAAATCCAGAGACCATAAACTGACTCTTTACCTTTGTTGTTTCCTTATGTATGTGAATATTTATGTATATAATAATGAGTTATTCGTGGTGAGTAAATGAGATGGGAAAAACAACTGACATTTAAAATCCACCTAATGTCTGCTCTATGAAAATTCCAGAATGCATTCCATACCGAGAATTTATGTTAACATTTTTAAAACGTATGAAAACCAGTACACTTTATGGAAATAATATCACTCAGTCTGACTTTTTCTCAGGTAGACATATCCTTCATTAAAAGTGGATACATACCTCCTCCCCGGAATTCATTCAACGGTGTCCGTGAACCGGACTTAGATCCAAG
Organism: Manis pentadactyla; assembly: GCF_030020395.1. Lineage (NCBI taxonomy): Eukaryota > Metazoa > Chordata > Mammalia > Pholidota > Manidae > Manis > Manis pentadactyla. The sequence continues at coordinate 32,161,447 of NC_080019.1, forward strand.
CGCTTACCTCTCTTACGAGTACTTTCAGAGAACATGGCAGTGGCGGTGTTTTTAAACAGCATGAGAAGTCAAAACCGCAGGACAATTCAAATTTTACAACTCTGCTACCATCACACCTACTATGAACTTGAGAAGACGTTGTAGCACAGGAGTCCCAGCGTATTTCCTACTGGATTTGGTGAGACTGGAAAACAGCGAGGCTCCGCTGTTCCAACCCAGTTTTACTTTGGTGGCAGCAGGTCGATCGAGTGCTGAGATTACATCCGCTGCAGCTGCACGGAGCTGCTCTGAGATCCACAAGCGGCAGAGAGCACTCGGGCGAGGTCCCTACTCAGCAACTCAGACGATAGGGACCCTCTTGTCAACAACTCCCCGAGCTGCGCATGCGCAGTAAACGGGGCTGAGGTCACAATGCAGGCTGGCTCTCAGGAGACGGCACGGCGTTTGCGCCGTGGGCAGGGAGTTCGCGGACAGGCGAGCACCCTGGCCATGGCAACTCCTTTTCCCTTCGACATGTGAAACAAATTGATTCGTTATTCTTTTTTGACTTAATATGTGTACTCTTTTTTAGTGTGTTTTCCTGAATTACATATATAACACTGGTAGGCCTGTAGAAACCTTCATCCAAAGATTTGTTGAACCCTATACACAAGGTACTTTGGCAAGCACTTTGCACTCCCCAGAATCTCTGAGCTAGCTTCTTTAGTATCCCCATCATCACACAGAGAAACTGACATCCTCACAGCTGCCTTTGCCAAAATTCAGAGAGATGATGGGAACACACCGAGACAGTCTGACTGAACAGACTCTGCTCTTCTTCCCCGTGCTATGGTGACTCAAGAATGTTAACCTAGACCGGTTTGTACTTCTTTTCCTAGTTCCTTTCATAGTGAAAGGATATTGTTCGTTCGGGATTGTCTTTCATTCTGGGTGGAGGCCTCCATTGCTATGTACGTAACTCCTAGAATCACTCTAGGTCCATTTTACTTACTTTGATCCATTGGGTTCCTGTCTTATTTGCTTCCATACATTGTTTGTTTTCTTCTTTGGTTTCCTCATTGAATCACTGATTATTTACAATTATGAGGTTTAGCTTCTCCTGTTTGTGTTTTCTCTGGTTTTCTTCATGTCATTCATACCTAGTTTCATACACTTTTGGTCGGAAAAGATGCTTAATACAATTCCAGTCTTCTTAAATTTATTGAGACATTTTCCTGTCCTAATTTGTGATCTCTACTGAAGAACATTCCAAGTGTTCCTGAGAAGAATGTGTATTCTGCTGCTTTCGGCTGTCATGTACTGGTATAAATCTTTTAAGTCTCTCTGGACTACTGTGTCATAGAATGCCACAGTTTCCTTATTTATTTTCCCTCTGGGTGATCTAACCATTGATGGAATGAGTGTTAAAAATCTCATAGTATTATTTTCCTGCTATCTACTGCTCCCTTTAGTTCTGTAAGTAAGTGCCAAATACGGACATACTTCTGCATAAATTTTTCTTTACCCATTTAAGTCCTCCTGTGTTGCGTGCACAGTCACTTAACCAGTTGTTATTGCCATCTCCTAAGACTGATTCCTTCATATCGCCATAGTGTCCTTGATGTTCCCATCTCTTCGTTTCCTGTCCAGTTTATCTTATATAAGTATTGCGGGTCCTGCTCTTTGCTCTCTTTAACTTGCATAAAGTATCTTTTTCCATCCCTTCACTTTCAGTTTATGTGTGTCCTTAGGTCAAAAATGAGCCTCCCATAGGCAACATAAAGGTGGGTCTCACCTCTTTATCCCTTCAGCCACCCTAATTCTAGTCCGTTTACATTCAAAGCAGTTACTCATGTAGCTTTCAAGAGTGTAAAAGTGAGGCCCAGTGGAAGGCTGAATTCATGAAATTATTTCTCATACCCACTCACAGAGTACTACCTTGTACGGTTAGGGGGGAACAAGATATAACAAGTGTTCTCCCATGAATCATCGCATCCTTGTTTAATGTAGAATGTTCACCTTTTCATGTGTAGATATCCTATTTGGACCTAAAATTTGACCGGAACAATTTCTACTTACTCCTCGGAAGTCAGACAAGCCATCAAATTCCATTCCTCTGAGTCCCGCTAGAGCATGCTTCCCTCCGCTTGTTCGGTATCTGCTCTAAAGATCAGGTTACAGTTGAATTTATCTTTTCCACATGTAAGCTAAATCGGTCTGGATAGTCCGGATATATTTAAAGACACTTGATGTGACCATAACGATATCAAAAATAACCAGAAAAAGTAGACAGTTCAGACACTCGTGTTTTCCGGGATTCCCAGACCTCACCTGATGTCTTTAGAGCGTGGCTCATTTTCAGGAAGCATGTCTATGAAAATGAATGTGAAATCCAGAGACCATAAACTGACTCTTTAGCTTTGTTGTTTCCTTATGTATGTGAATATTTATATATATAATAAAGAGTTATTCGTGGTGCGTAAATGAGATGGGAAAAACAACTGACATTTAAAATCCACCTAATGTCTGCTCTATGAAAATTCCAGAATGCATTCCATACCGAGAATTTATGTTAACATTTTTAAAACGTATGAAAACCAGTACTCTTTATGGAAATAATATCACTCAGTCTGACTTTTTCTCAGGTAGACATATCCTTCATTAAAAGTGGATAAATACCTCCTCCCCGGAATTCATTCAACTGTGTCCGTGACCCGGACTTAGATCCAAGCGCTTACCTCTCTTACGAGTACTTTCAGAGAACATGGCAGTGGCGGTGTTTTTAATCAGCATGAGAAGTCAAAACCTCAGGACAATTCAAATTTTACAACTCTGCTACCATCACACCTACTATGAACTTGAGAAGACGTTGTAGCACAGGAGTCCCAGCGTATTTCCTACTGGATTTGGTGAGACTGGAAAACAGCGAGGCTCCGCTGTTCCAACCCAGTTTTACTTTGGTGGCAGCAGGTCGATCGAGTGCTGAGATTACATCCGCTGCAGCTGCACGGAGCTGCTCTGAGATCCACAAGCGGCAGAGAGCACTCGGGCGAGGTCCCTACTCAGCAACTCAGACGATAGGGACCCTCTTGTCAACAACTCCCCGAGCTGCGCATGCGCAGTAAACGGGGCTGAGGTCACAATGCAGGCTGGCTCTCAGGAGACAGCACGGCGTTTGCGCCGTGGGCAGGTAGTTCGCGGTCAGGCGAGCACCCTGGCCATGGCAACTCCTTTTCCCTACGACATGTGAAACAAATTGATTCGTTATTCTTTTTTGACTTAATATGTGTACTCTTTTTTAGTGTGTTTTCCTGAATTACATATATAACACTGGTAGGCCTGTAGAAACCTTCATCCAAAGATTTGTTGAACCCTATACACAAGGTACTTTGGCAAGCACTTTGCACTCCCCAGAATCTCTGAGCTAGCTTCTTTAGTATCCCCATCATCACACACACAGAGAAACTGACATCCTCACAGCTGCCTTTGCCCAAATTCAGAGAGATGATGGGAACACACCGAGACAGTCTGACTGAACAGACTCTGCTCTTCTTCCCTGTGCTATGGTGACTCAAGAATGGGAACCTAGACCGGTTTGTACTTCTTTTCCTAGTTCCTTTCATAGTGAAAGGATATTGTTCGTTCGGGATTGTCTTTCTTTCTGGGTGGAGGCCTCCATTGCTATGTACGTAACTCCTAGAATCACTCTAGGTCCATTTTACTTACTTTGATCCATTGGGTTCCTGTCTTATTTGCTTCCATACATTGTTTGTTTTCTTCTTTGGTTTCCTCATTGAATCACTGATTATTTACAATTATGAGGTTTAGCTTCTCCTGTTTGTGTTTTCTCTGGTTTTCTTTATGTCATTCATACCTAGTTTCATACACTTTTGGTCGGAAAAGATGCTTAATACAATTCCAGTCTTCTTAAATGTATTGAGACATTTTCCTGTCCTAATTTGTGATCTCTACTGAAGAACATTCCAAGTGTTCCTGAGAAGAATGTGTATCCTGCTGCTTTCGGCTGTCATGTACTGGTATAAATCTTTTAAGACTCTCTGGACTACTGTGTCATAGAATGCCACAGTTTCCTTATTTATTTTCCCTCTGGGTGAACTAACCATTGATGGAATGAGTGTTAAAAATCTCATAGTATTATTTTCCTGCTATCTACTGCTCCCTTTAGTTCTGTAAGTAAGTGCCAAATACGGACATACTTCTGCATAAATTTTTCTTTACCCATTTAAGTCCTCCTGTGTTGCGTGCACAGTCACTTACCCAGTTGTTATTGCCATCTCCTCAGACTGATTCCTTCATATCGCCATAGTGTCCTTGATGTTCCCATCTCTTCGTTTCCTGTCCAGTTTATCTTATATAAGTATTGCGGGTCCTGCTCTTTGCTCTCTTTAACTTGCATAAAGTATCTTTTTCCATCCCTTCACTTTCAGTTTATGTGTGTCCTTAGGTCAAAAATGAGCCTCCCATAGGCAACATAAAGGTGGGTCTCACCTCTTTATCCCTTCAGCCACCCTAATTCTAGTCCGTTTACATTCAAAGCAGTTACTCATGTAGCTTTCAAGAGTGTAAAAGTGAGGCCCAGTGGAAGGCGGAATTCATGAAATTATTTCTCATACCCACTCACAGAGTACTACCTTGTACGGTTAGGGGGGAACAAGATATCCCAAGTGTTCTCCCATGAATCATCGCATCCTTGTTTTATGTAGAATGTTCACCTTTTCATGTGTAGATATCCTATTTTGTCATAAAATTTGACCGGAACAATTTCTACTTACTCCTCGGAAGTCAGACAAGCCATCAAATTCCATTCCTCTGAGTCCCGCTAGAGCATGCTTCCCTCTGCTTGTTCGGTATCTGCTCTAAAGATCAGGTTACAGTTGAATTTATCTTTTCCACATGTACGCTAAATCGGTCTGGATAGTCCGGATACATTTAAAGACACTTGATGTGACCATAACGATATCAAAAATAACTAGAAAAAGTAGACAGTTCAGACATTCGTGTTTTCCGGGATTCCCAGACCTCACCTGATGTCTTTAGAGCGTGGCTCATTTTCAGGAAGCATGTCTATGAAAATGAATGTGAAATCCAGAGACCATAAACTGACTCTTTACCTTTGTTGTTTCCTTATGTATGTGAATATTTATGTATATAATAATGAGTTATTCGTGGTGAGTAAATGAGATGGGAAAAACAACTGACATTTAAAATCCACCTAATGTCTGCTCTATGAAAATTCCAGAATGCATTCCATACCGAGAATTTATGTTAACATTTTTAAAACGTATGAAAACCAGTACTCTTTATGGAAATAATATCACTCAGTCTGACTTTTTCTCAGGTAGACATATCCTTCATTAAAAGTGGATAAATACCTCCTCCCCGGAATTCATTCAACTGTGTCCGTGAACCGGACTTAGATCCAAGCGCTTACCTCTCTTACGAGTACTTTCAGAGAACATGGCAGTGGCGGTGTTTTTAAACAGCATGAGAAGTCAAAACCTCAGGACAATTCAAATTTTACAACTCTGCTACCATCACACCTACTATGAACTTGAGAAGACGTTGTAGCACAGGAGTCCCAGCGTATTTCCTACTGGATTTGGTGAGACTGGAAAACAGCGAGGCTCCGCTGTTCCAACCCAGTTTTACTTTGGTGGCAGCAGGTCGATCGAGTGCTGAGATTACATCCGCTGCAGCTGCACGGAGCTGCTCTGAGATCCACAAGCGGCAGAGAGCACTCGGGCGAGGTCCCTACTCAGCAACTCAGACGATAGGGACCCTCTTGTCAACAACTCCCCGAGCTGCGCATGCGCAGTAAACGGGGCTGAGGTCACAATGCAGGCTGGCTCTCAGGAGACGGCACGGCGTTTGCGCCGTGGGCAGGGAGTTCGCGGACAGGCGAGCACCCTGGCCATGGCAACTCCTTTTCCCTACGACATGTGAAACAAATTGATTCGTTATTCTTTTTTGACTTAATATGTGTACTCTTTTTTAGTGTGTTTTCCTGAATTACATATATAACACTGGTAGGCCTGTAGAAACCTTCATCCAAAGATTTGTTGAACCCTATACACAAGGTACTTTGGCAAGCACTTTGCACTCCCCAGAATCTCTGAGCTAGCTTCTTTAGTATCCCCATCATCACACAGACAGAGAAACTGACATCCTCACAGCTGCCTTTGCCAAAATTCAGAGAGATGATGGGAACACACCGAGACAGTCTGACTGAACAGACTCTGCTCTTCTTCCCCGTGCTATGGTGACTCAAGAATGTTAACCTAGACCGGTTTGTACTTCTTTTCCTAGTTCCTTTCATAGTGAAAGGATATTGTTCGTTCGGGATTGTCTTTCTTTCTGGGTGGAGGCCTCCATTGCTATGTACGTAACTCCTAGAATCACTCTAGGTCCATTTTACTTACTTTAATCCATTGGGTTCCTGTCTTATTTGCTTCCATACATTGTTTGTTTTCTTCTTTGGTTTCCTCATTGAATCACTGATTATTTACAATTATGAGGTTTAGCTTCTCCTGTTTGTGTTTTCTCTGGTTTTCTTCATGTCATTCATACCTAGTTTCATACACTTTTGGTCGGAAAAGATGCTTAATACAATTCCAGTCTTCTTAAATTTATTGAGACATTTTCCTGTCCTAATTTGTGATCTCTACTGAAGAACATTCCAAGTGTTCCTGAGAAGAATGTGTATCCTGCTGCTTTCGGCTGTCATGTACTGGTATAAATCTTTTAAGTCTCTCTGGACTACTGTGTCATAGAATGCCACAGTTTCCTTATTTATTTTCCCTCTGGGTGATCTAACCATTGATGGAATGAGTGTTAAAAATCTCATAGTATTATTTTCCTGCTATCTACTGCTCCCTTTAGTTCTGTAAGTAAGTGCCAAATACGGACATACTTCTGCATAAATTTTTCTTTACCCATTTAAGTCCTCCTGTGTTGCGTGCACAGTCACTTAACCAGTTGTTATTGCCATCTCCTAAGACTGATTCCTTCATATCGCCATAGTGTCCTTGATGTTCCCATCTCTTCGTTTCCTGTCCAGTTTATCTTATATAAGTATTGCGGGTCCTGCTCTTTGCTCTCTTTAACTTGCATAAAGTATCTTTTTCCATCCCTTCACTTTCAGTTTATGTGTGTCCTTAGGTCAAAAATGAGCCTCCCATAGGCAACATAAAGGTGGGTCTCACCTCTTTATCCCTTCAGCCACCCTAATTCTAGTCCGTTTACATTCAAAGCAGTTACTCATGTAGCTTTCAAGAGTGTAAAAGTGAGGCCCAGTGGAAGGCTGAATTCATGAAATTATTTCTCATACCCACTCACAGAGTACTACCTTGTACGGTTAGGGGGGAACAAGATATCCCAAGTGTTCTCCCATGAATCATCGCATCCTTGTTTAATGTAGAATGTTCACCTTTTCATGTGTAGATATCCTATTTGGACCTAAAATTTGACCGGAACAATTTCTACTTACTCCTCGGAAGTCAGACAAGCCATCAAATTCTATTCCTCTGAGTCCCGCTAGAGCATGCTTCCCTCCGCTTGTTCGGTATCTGCTCTAAAGATCAGGTTACAGTTGAATTTATCTTTTCCACATGTAAGCTAAATCGGTCTGGATAGTCCGGATATATTTAAAGACACTTGATGTGACCATAACGATATCAAAAATAACCAGAAAAAGTAGACAGTTCAGACATTCGTGTTTTCCGGGATTCCCAGACCTCACCTGATGTCTTTAGAGCGTGGCTCATTTTCAGGAAGCATGTCTATGAAAATGAATGTGAAATCCAGAGACCATAAACTGACTCTTTAGCTTTGTTGTTTCCTTATGTATGTGAATATTTATATATATAATAAAGAGTTATTCGTGGTGCGTAAATGAGATGGGAAAAACAACTGACATTTAAAATCCACCTAATGTCTGCTCTATGAAAATTCCAGAATGCATTCCATACCGAGAATTTATGTTAACATTTTTAAAACGTATGAAAACCAGTACTCTTTATGGAAATAATATCACTCAGTCTGACTTTTTCTCAGGTAGACATATCCTTCATTAAAAGTGGATAAATACCTCCTCCCCGGAATTCATTCAACTGTGTCCGTGACCCGGACTTAGATCCAAGCGCTTACCTCTCTTACGAGTACTTTCAGAGAACATGGCAGTGGCGGTGTTTTTAATCAGCATGAGAAGTCAAAACCTCAGGACAATTCAAATTTTACAACTCTGCTACCATCACACCTACTATGAACTTGAGAAGACGTTGTAGCACAGGAGTCCCAGCGTATTTCCTACTGGATTTGGTGAGACTGGAAAACAGCGAGGCTCCGCTGTTCCAACCCAGTTTTACTTTGGTGGCAGCAGGTCGATCGAGTGCTGAGATTACATCCGCTGCAGCTGCACGGAGCTGCTCTGAGATCCACAAGCGGCAGAGAGCACTCGGGCGAGGTCCCTACTCAGCAACTCAGACGATAGGTACCCTCTTGTCAACAATTCCCCGAGCTGCGCATGCGCAGTAAACGGGGCTGAGGTCACAATGCAGGCTGGCTCTCAGGAGACAGCACGGCGTTTGCGCCGTGGGCAGGGAGTTCGCGGTCAGGCGAGCACCCTGGCCATGGCAACTCCTTTTCCCTACGACATGTGAAACAAATTGATTCGTTATTCTTTTTTGACTTAATATGTGTACTCTTTTTTAGTGTGTTTTCCTGAATTACATATATAACACTGGTAGGCCTGTAGAAACCTTCATCCAAAGATTTGTTGAACCCTATACACAAGGTACTTTGGCAAGCACTTTGCACTCCCCAGAATCTCTGAGCTAGCTTCTTTAGTATCCCCATCATCACACACACAGAGAAACTGACATCCTCACAGCTGCCTTTGCCCAAATTCAGAGAGATGATGGGAACACACCGAGACAGTCTGACTGAACAGACTCTGCTCTTCTTCCCCGTGCTATGGTGACTCAAGAATGGGAACCTAGACCGGTTTGTACTTCTTTTCCTAGTTCCTTTCATAGTGAAAGGATATTGTTCGTTCGGGATTGTCTTTCTTTCTGGGTGGAGGCCTCCATTGCTATGTACGTAACTCCTAGAATCACTCTAGGTCCATTTTACTTACTTTGATCCATTGGGTTCCTGTCTTATTTGCTTCCATACATTGTTTGTTTTCTTCTTTGGTTTCCTCATTGAATCACTGATTATTTACAATTATGAGGTTTAGCTTCTCCTGTTTATGTTTTCTCTGGTTTTCTTTATGTCATTCATACCTAGTTTCATACACTTTTGGTCGGAAAAGATGCTTAATACAATTCCAGTCTTCTTAAATGTATTGAGACATTTTCCTGTCCTAATTTGTGATCTCTACTGAAGAACATTCCAAGTGTTCCTGAGAAGAATGTGTATCCTGCTGCTTTCGGCTGTCATGTACTGGTATAAATCTTTTAAGACTCTCTGGACTACTGTGTCATAGAATGCCACAGTTTCCTTATTTATTTTCCCTCTGGGTGATCTAACCATTGATGGAATGAGTGTTAAAAATCTCATAGTATTATTTTCCTGCTATCTACTGCTCCCTTTAGTTCTGTAAGTAAGTGCCAAATACGGACATACTTCTGCATAAATTTTTCTTTACCCATTTAAGTCCTCCTGTGTTGCGTGCACAGTCACTTACCCAGTTGTTATTGCCATCTCCTCAGACTGATTCCTTCATATCGCCATAGTGTCCTTGATGTTCCCATCTCTTCGTTTCCTGTCCAGTTTATCTTATATAAGTATTGCGGGTCCTGCTCTTTGCTCTCTTTAACTTGCATAAAGTATCTTTTTCCATCCCTTCACTTTCAGTTTATGTGTGTCCTTAGGTCAAAAATGAGCCTCCCATAGGCAACATAAAGGTGGGTCTCACCTCTTTATCCCTTCAGCCACCCTAATTCTAGTCCGTTTACATTCAAAGCAGTTACTCATGTAGCTTTCAAGAGTGTAAAAGTGAGGCCCAGTGGAAGGCTGAATTCATGAAATTATTTCTCATACCCACTCACAGAGTACTAACTTGTACGGTTAGGGGGGAACAAGATATCCCAAGTGTTCTCCCATGAATCATCGCATCCTTGTTTTATGTAGAATGTTCACCTTTTCATGTGTAGATATCCTATTTTGTCATAAAATTTGACCGGAACAATTTCTACTTACTCCTCGGAAGTCAGACAAGCCATCAAATTCCATTCCTCTGAGTCCCGCTAGAGCATGCTTCCCTCCGCTTGTTCGGTATCTGCTCTAAAGATCAGGTTACAGTTGAATTTATCTTTTCCACACGTAAGCTAAATCGGTCTGGATAGTCCGGATACATTTAAAGACACTTGAAGTGACCATAACGATATCAAAAATAACTAGAAAAACTAGACAGTTCAGACATTCGTGTTTTCCGGGATTCCCAGACCTCACCTGATGTCTTTAGAGCGTGGCTCATTTTCAGGAAGCATGTCTATGAAAATGAATGTGAAATCCAGAGACCATAAACTGACTCTTTAGCTTTGTTGTTTCCTTATGTATGTGAATATTTATGTATATAATAATGAGTTATTCGTGGTGAGTAAATGAGATGGGAAAACAACTGACATTTAAAATCCACCTAATGTCTGCTCTATGAAAATTCCAGAATGCATTCCATACCGAGAATTTATGTTAACATTTTTAAAACGTATGAAAACCAGTACTCTTTATGGAAATAATATCACTCAGTCTGACTTTTTCTCAGGTAGACATATCCTTCATTAAAAGTGGATAAATACCTCCTCCCCGGAATTCATTCAACTGTGTCCGTGACCCGGACTTAGATCCAAGCGCTTACCTCTCTTACGAGTACTTTCAGAGAACATGGCAGTGGCGGTGTTTTTAATCAGCATGAGAAGTCAAAACCTCAGGACAATTCAAATTTTACAACTCTTCTACCATCACACCTACTATGAACTTGAGAAGGCGTTGTAGCACAGGAGTCCCAGCGTATTTCCTACTGGATTTGGTGAGACTGGAAAACAGCGAGGCTCCGCTGTTCCAACCCAGTTTTACTTCGGTGGCAGCAGGTCGATCGAGTGCTGAGATTACATCCGCTGCAGCTGCACGGAGCTGCTCTGAGATCCACAAGCGGCAGAGTGCACTCGGGCGAGGTCCCTACTCAGCAACTCAGACGATAGGTACCCTCTTGTCAACAATTCCCCGAGCTGCGCATGCGCAGTAAACGGGGCTGAGGTCACAATGCAGGCTGGCTCTCAGGAGACAGCACGGCGTTTGCGCCGTGGGCAGGGAGTTCGCGGTCAGGCGAGCACCCTGGCCATGGCAACTCCTTTTCCCTACGACATGTGAAACAAATTGATTCGTTATTCTTTTTTGACTTAATATGTGTACTCTTTTTTAGTGTGTTTTCCTGAATTACATATATAACACTGGTAGGCCTGTAGAAACCTTCATCCAAAGATTTGTTGAACCCTATACACAAGGTACTTTGGCAAGCACTTTGCACTCCCCAGAATCTCTGAGCTAGCTTCTTTAGTATCCCCATCATCACACACACAGAGAAACTGACATCCTCACAGCTGCCTTTGCCCAAATTCAGAGAGATGATGGGAACACACCGAGACAGTCTGACTGAACAGACTCTGCTCTTCTTCCCCGTGCTATGGTGACTCAAGAATGGGAACCTAGACCGGTTTGTACTTCTTTTCCTAGTTCCTTTCATAGTGAAAGGATATTGTTCGTTCGGGATTGTCTTTCTTTCTGGGTGGAGGCCTCCATTGCTATGTACGTAACTCCTAGAATCACTCTAGGTCCATTTTACTTACTTTGATCCATTGGGTTCCTGTCTTATTTGCTTCCATACATTGTTTGTTTTCTTCTTTGGTTTCCTCATTGAATCACTGATTATTTACAATTATGAGGTTTAGCTTCTCCTGTTTGTGTTTTCTCTGGTTTTCTTTAAGTCATTCATACCTAGTTTCATACACTTTTGGTCGGAAAAGATGCTTAATACAATTCCAGTCTTCTTAAATGTATTGAGACATTTTCCTGTCCTAATTTGTGATCTCTACTGAAGAACATTCCAAGTGTTCCTGAGAAGAATGTGTATCCTGCTGCTTTCGGCTGTCATGTACTGGTATAAATCTTTGAAGACTCTCTGGACTACTGTGTCATAGAATGCCACAGTTTCCTTATTTATTTTCCCTCTGGGTGATCTAACCATTGATGGAATGAGTGTTAAAAATCTCATAGTATTATTTTCCTGCTATCTACTGCTCCCTTCAGTTCTGTAAGTAAGTGCCAAATACGGACATATTTCTGCATGAATTTTTCTTTACCCATTTAAGTCCTCCTGTGTTGCGTGCACAGTCACTTACCCAGTTGTTATTGATATCTCCTCGGACTGATTCCTTCATATCGTCATAGTGTCCTTGATGTTCCCATCACTTCGTTTCCTGTCCAGTTTGTCTTATATAAGTACTGCGGGTCCTGCTCTTTGCTCTCTTTAACTTGCATAAAGTATTTTTTTCCATCCCTTCACTTTCAGTTTATGTGTGTCCTTAGGTCAAAAATGAGCCTCCCATAGGCAACACAAAGGTGGGTCTCACCTCTTTATCCCTTCAGCCACCCTAATTCTAGTCCGTTTACATTGAAAGCAGTTACTCATGTAGCTTTCAAGAGTGTAAAAGTGAGGCCCAGTGGAAGGCTGAATTCATGAAATTATTTCTCATACCCACTCACAGAGTACTACCTTGTATGGTTAGGGGGGAACAAGATATCCCAAGTGTTCTCCCATGAATCATCGCATCCTTGTTTTATGTAGAATGTTCACCTTTTCATGTGTAGATATCCTATTTTGTCATAAAATTTGACCGGAACAATTTCTACTTACTCCTCGGAAGTCAGACAAGCCATCAAATTCCATTCCTCTGAGTCCCGCTAGAGCATGCTTCCCTCCGCTTGTTCGGTATCTGCTCTAAAGATCAGGTTACAGTTGAATTTATCTTTTCCACATGTACGCTAAATCGGTCTGGATAGTCCGGATACATTTAAAGACACTTGATGTGACCATAACGATATCAAAAATAACTAGAAAAAGTAGACAGTTCAGACATTCGTGTTTTCCGGGATTCCCAGACCTCACCTGATGTCTTTAGAGCGTGGCTCATTTTCAGGAAGCATGTCTATGAAAATGAATGTGAAATCCAGAGACCATAAACTGACTCTTTAGCTTTGTTGTTTCCTTATGTATGTGAATATTTATATATATAATAAAGAGTTATTCGTGGTGCGTAAATGAGATGGGAAAAACAACTGACATTTAAAATCCACCTAATGTCTGCTCTATGAAAATTCCAGAATGCATTCCATACCGAGAATTTATGTTAACATTTTTAAAACGTATGAAAACCAGTACTCTTTATGGAAATAATATCACTCAGTCTGACTTTTTCTCAGGTAGACATATCCTTCATTAAAAGTGGATAAATACCTCCTCCCCGGAATTCATTCAACTGTGTCCGTGAACCGGACTTAGATCCAAGCGCTTACCTCTCTTAGGAGTACTTTCAGAGAACATGGCAGTGGCGGTGTTTTTAAACAGCATGAGAAGTCAAAACCTCAGGACAATTCAAATTTTACAACTCTGCTACCATCACACCTACTATGAACTTGAGAAGACGTTGTAGCACAGGAGTCCCAGCGTATTTCCTACTGGATTTGGTGAGACTGGAAAACAGCGAGGCTCCGCTGTTCCAACCCAGTTTTACTTTGGTGGCAGCAGGTCGATCGAGTGCTGAGATTACATCCGCTGCAGCTGCACGGAGCTGCTCTGAGATCCACAAGCGGCAGAGAGCACTCGGGCGAGGTCCCTACTCAGCAACTCAGACGATAGGGACCCTCTTTTCAACAACTCCCCGAACTGCGCATGCGCAGTAAACGGGGCTGAGGTCACAATGCAGGCTGGCTCTCAGGAGACAGCACGGCGTTTGCGCCGTGGGCAGGGAGTTCGCGGTCAGGCGAGCACCCTGGCCATGGCAACTCCTTTTCCCTACGACATGTGAAACAAATTGATTCGTTATTCTTTTTTGACTTAATATGTGTACTCTTTTTTAGTGTGTTTTCCTGAATTACATATATAACACTGGTAGGCCTGTAGAAACCTTCATCCAAAGATTTGTTGAACCCTATACACAAGGTACTTTGGCAAGCACTTTGCACTCCCCAGAATCTCTGAGCTAGCTTCTTTAGTATCCCCATCATCACACACACAGAGAAACTGACATCCTCACAGCTGCCTTTGCCCAAATTCAGAGAGATGATGGGAACACACCGAGACAGTCTGACTGAACAGACTCTGCTCTTCTTCCCCGTGCTATGGTGACTCAAGAATGGGAACCTAGACCGGTTTGTACTTCTTTTCCTAGTTCCTTTCATAGTGAAAGGATATTGTTCGTTCCGGATTGTCTTTCTTTCTGGGTGGAGGCCTCCATTGCTATGTACGTAACTCCTAGAATCACTCTAGGTCCATTTTACTTACTTTGATCCATTGGGTTCCTGTCTTATTTGCTTCCATACATTGTTTGTTTTCTTCTTTGGTTTCCTCATTGAATCACTGATTATTTACAATTATGAGGTTTAGCTTCTCCTGTTTGTGTTTTCTCTGGTTTTCTTTATGTCATTCATACCTAGTTTCATACACTTTTGGTCGGAAAAGATGCTTAATACAATTCCAGTCTTCTTAAATTTATTGAGACATTTTCCTGTCCTAATTTGTGATCTCTACTGAAGAACATTCCAAGTGTTCCTGAGAAGAATGTGTATCCTGCTGCTTTCGGCTGTCATGTACTGGTATAAATCTTTTAAGTCTCTCTGGACTACTGTGTCATAGAATGCCACAGTTTCCTTATTTATTTTCCCTCTGGGTGATCTAACCATTAATGGAATGAGTGTTAAAAATCTCATATGGGAGGGCGGAGCCAACATGGCGGCGTGAGTAGGACAGTGGGAATCTCCTCCCAAAAACATATATACTTTTGAAAATACAACAAACACAACTAGCCCTAAAAGAGAGACCAGAAGACGCAGGACAGTGGCCAGACTGCAGCTACACCAGCGAGAACCCAGCGACTGGTGAAAGGGGTAAGATACAAGCCCCGGACCGGCGGGACCCGAGCGCCCCTCCCCCCAGCTCCCGGCGGGAGAAGAATAGGCAGAGCGGGAGGGAGACGGAGCCCAGGACTGCCGAACACCCAGCCCCAGCCATCCGGGCCAGAGCGCAGACACAGTATATGCCCAGGGGGCCCTGGATACTGGGGGAACAGGGAGTAAGACCTCTGAGCGGGTGCTGAAGCTGATGCCCCTGTGACAAAGAAAAGCGGGGGCTTTTTGAAAGTCTTAAAGGGACAGGGACTTAACAGCTTGACGGAAACAACACAGGTCACAGTACAGCAGCTGGAAATTACAGGGAAAACCGGGTGCACTAACCCCCTGGGCAACAGCTCTGAGACCCCTCACGGAGGCAAACAGTCAAGCAGCCCCCCCATCCATCACCCCACCGGGCGCTGCGAAAGCAGAGAAGCAGCCTGAGACAAATTCCGCCCACAGAAAGGGAAATTTCTCCCTCCCGGCCAGGCAAGACACAAAGACCCACTCTACATGCAATTACCCAACACAAGCCACTAGGGGTCGGAGTTGCCCAGTAAAGAAAGGCCAGTAATAAATGAAAATTTTGGCCCTCCCAGCTGACAGTCAATAGCACCTGTCAACATGAAAAGGCAAAAAAATATGATTCAGACAAGACTAACCCAGACAGCTTCGGCATCTGCTACATCTTCCCCTGAGAAGGAATCTGGGGAGATAGATTTAGCCAGTCTACCTGAAAAAGAATTCAAAACAAAAGTCATAACCATGCTGATGGACTTGCAGAGAAATATGCAAGAACTAAGGAAGGAGAATTCAGAAATAAAACAAGCTCTGGAAGGACTTCAAAACAGAATGGACGAGATGCAAGAGACCATTAATGGACTAGAAAACAGAGAACAGGAACGCAGAGAAGCTGATGCAGAGAGAGATAAAAGGATCTCCAGGAATGAAAGAATTTTAAGAGAGCTGAGTGATCAATATAAAAGAAATAATATAAGAATCATAGGCATTCCAGAAGAAGTAGAGAGAGAAAAGGGGATAGAAAATGTCTTTGAAGAAATAATTGCTGAAAATTTCCCCAAACTAGGGGAAGAAATGGCCTCTCAGACCACAGAGGTACACAGAACTCCCATGACAAGGGATCCAAGGAGGGCAACACCAAGACACATAATAATTAAAATGGCAAAGATCAAAGACAAGGATAAAGTATTACAAGCAGCCAGAGAGAAAAAAAAGGTTACCTACAAAGGAAAACCCATCAGGCTATCATCAGACTTCTCAACAGAAACCCTACAGGCCAGAAGAGAATGGCATGATATACTTAATGCAATGAAACAGAAGGGCCTCGAACCAAGACTACTGTATCCAGCACGAATATCATTTAAATATGAAGGAGGGATTAAACAATTCCCAGACAAGCAAAAGTTGAGGGAATTTGCCTCCCACAAACCACCTCTACAGGGCATCCTACAGGGACTGCTGTAGATGGGAGCACTCCTAAAAAGAGCACACAACAAAACACCCAACATATGAAGAAGGGAGGAGGAGGAATAAGAAGGGAGAGAAATAAAGAATCATCAGATTGTGTTTATAATAGCTCAACAAGCGAGTTAAGTTAGACAGTAAGACAGTAAAGAAGCTAACCCTAAACCTTTGGTAACCACAAACTTAAAGCCTGCAATGGCAATAAATTCATACCTTTCAATAATCACCCTAAATGTAAATGGACTGAATGCACCAATCAAAAGACACAGAGTAATAGAATGGATAAAAAAGCAAGATCCATCCATATGCTGCTTACAAGAGACTCACCTCAAACCCAAAGACGCGCACAGACTTAAAGTCAAGGGATGGAAAAAGATATTTCAAGCAAACAACAGAGAGAAGAAAGCAGGTGTTGCAATTCTGGTATCAGACAAAACAGACTTCAAAATAAAGAAAGTAACAAAAGACAAAGAAGGACATTACATAATGATAAAGGGCTCAGTCCATCAAGAGGATATAACCATTATAAATATATATGCACCCAATACAGGAGCACCAACATACCTGAAACAAATATTAACAGAACTAAAGGAGGAAATAGAATGCAATGCATTCATTCTAGGAGACTTCAACACACCACTCACTCCAAAGGACAGATCCACCAGACAGAAAATAAGTAAGGACACAGAGGCACTGAACAACACACTAGAACAGATGGACCTAATAGACATCTACAGAACTCTACATCCAAAAGCAACAGGATACACGTTCTTCTCAAGTGCACATGGAACATTCTCCAGAATAGACCACATACTAGGACACAAAAAGAGCCTCAGTAAATTCCAAAAGATTGAAATCCTACCAACCAACTTTTCAGACCACAAAGGCATTAAACTAGAAATAAACTGTTCAAAGAAAGCAAAAAGGCTCACAAACACATGGAGGCTAAACAACACGCTCCTAAATAATCAATGGATCAATGACCAAATCAAAATGGAGATCCAGCAATATATGGAAACAAATGACAACAACAACACTAAGCCCCAACTTCTGTGGGACGCAGCAAAAGCAGTCTTAAGAGGAAAGTATATAGCACTCCAAGCATATTTAAAAAAGGAAGAGCAATCCCAAATGAACGGTCTAATGTCACAACTATCAAAACTGGAAAAAGAAGAACAAATGAGGCCTAAGGTCAGCAGAAGGAGGGACATAATAAAGATCAGAGAAGAAATAAATAAAATTGAGAAGAATAAAACAATAGCAAAAATCAATGAAACCAAGAGCTGGTTCTTCGAGAAAATAAACAAAATAGATAAGCCTCTAGCCAGACTTATTAAGAGGAAAAGAGAGTCAACACAAATCAACAGTATCAGAAATGAGAAAGGAAAAATCACAACAGATCCCGCAGAAATACAAAGAATTATTAGAGACTACTATGAAAACCTATATGCTAACAAGCTGGGAAACCTAGGAGAAATGGACAACTTCCTAGAAAAATACAACCTTCCAAGACTGACCCAAAAAGAAACATAAAATCTAAACAGACCAGTTACCAGCAACGAAATTGAAGCGGTAATCAAAAAACTACCAAAGAACAAAACCCCCGGGCCAGATGGATTTACCTCGGAATTTTATCAGACATACAGGGAAGACATAATACCCATTCTCCTTAAAGTTTTCCAAGAAATGGAAGAGGAGGGGATACTCCCAAACTCATTCTATGAAGCTAACATCAACCTAATACCAAAACCAGGCAAAGACACCACCAAAAAAGAAAACTACAGACCAATATCCCGGATGAACGTAGACGCAAAAATACTCAACAAAATTTTAGCAAACCGAATTCAAAAATACATCAAAACCATCGTACACCATGACCAAGTGGGATTCATCCCAGGGATGCAAGGATGGCACAACATTCGAAAGTCCATCAATATCATCCACTACATCAACAAAAAGAAAGACAAAAACCACATGATCATCTCCATAGATGCTGAAAAAGCATTTGACAAAGTTCAACATCCATTCATGATAAAAACTCTCAGCAAAATGGGAATAGAGGGCAAGTACCTCAACATAATAAAGGCCATCTATGAAAAACCCACAGCCAACATTATATTGAATAGCGAGAAGCTGAAAGCATTTCCGCTGAGATCGGGAACTAGACAGGGATGCCCACTCTCCCCACTGTTATTTAACATTGTACTAGAGGTCCTAGCCACGGCAATCAGACAAAACAAAAAAATACAAGGAATCCAGATTGGCAAAGAAGAAGTCAAACTGTCACTATTTGCAGATGACATGATACTGTACATAAAAAACCCTAAAGACTCCACCCCAGAACTACTAGAACTGATATCGGAATACAGCAAAGTTGCAGGATACAAAATCAACACACAGAAATCTGTGGCTTTCCTATATACCAACAATGAACCAACAGAAAGAGAAATCAGGAAAACAACTCCATTCACAATTGCATCAAAAAAAATAAAATACCTAGGAATAAACCTAACCAAAGAAGTGAAAGACTTATATTCTGAAAACTACAAGTGACTCTTAAAAGAAATTAAAGGGGACACTAACAGATGGAAACGCATCCCATGCTCATGGCTAGGAAGAATTAATATCGTCAAAATGGCCATCCTGCCCAAAGCAATATACAGATTTGATGCAATCCCTATGAAACTACCAGCAACATTCTTCAATGAACTGGATCAAATAATTCAAAAATTCATATGGAACCACCAAAGACCCCGAATAGCCAAAGCAATCCTGAGAAAGAAGAATAAAGTAGGGGGGATCTCACTCCCCAACTTCAAGCTCTATTATAAAGCCATAGTAATCAAGACAATTTGGTACTGGCACAAGAACAGAGCCACAGACCAATGGAACAGACTAGAGAATCCAGACATTAACTCAGACATATATGGTCAATTAATATTTGATAAAGGAGCCATGGACATACAATGGCGAAATGACAGTCTCTTCAACAGATGGTGCTGGCAAAACTGGACAGCTACATGTAGGAGAATGAAACTGGACCATCGTCTAACCCCATATACAAAAGTAAACTCAAAATGGATCAAAGACCTGAATGTAAGTCATGAAACCATTAAACTCTTGGAAGAAAACATAGGCACAAACCTCTTAGACATAAACATGAGTGACCTCTTCTTGAACATATCTCCCCGGGCAAGGAAAACAACAGCAAAAATGAACAAGTGGGACTATATTAAGCTGAAAAGCTTCTGTACAGCAAAAGACACCATCAATAGAACAAAAAGAAACCCTACAGTATGGGAGAATATCTTTGAAAATGACACATCCGATAAAGGCTTGACGTCCAGAATATATAAAGAGCTCACGCGCCTCAACAAACAAAAAACAAATAACCCAATTAAAAAATGGGCAAAAGAACTGAACAGACGGTTCTCCAAAAAAGAAATACAGATGGCCAACAGACACATGAAAAGATGCTCCACATCGCTAATTATCAGAGAAATGCAAATTAAAACTACAATGAGGTATCACCTCACACCAGTAAGGATGGCTGCCATCCAAAAGACAAACAACAACAAATGTTGGCGAGGCTGTGGAGAAAGGGGAACCCTCCTACAGTGCTGGTGGGAATGTAAACTTGTTCAACCATTGTGGAAAGCAGTATGGAGGTACATCAAAATGCTCAAAACAGACTTACCATTTGACCCAGGAATTGCACTCCTAGGAATTTACCCTAAGAATGCAGCAATCAAGTATGAGAAAGATCAGTGCACCCCTATGTTTATCGCAGCACTATTTACAATAGCCAAGAATTGGAAGCAACCTAAATGTCCATCGATAGATGAATGGATAAAGAAGATGTGGTACATATACACAATGGAATACTACTCAGCCATAAGAAAAGGGCAAATCCAACCATTTGCAGCAACATGGATGGAGCTGGAGGTTATTTTGCTCAGTGAAACAAGCCAAGCAGAGAAAGAGAAATACCAAATGATTTCACTCATCTGTGGAATATAAGAACAAAGGAAAAACTGAAGGAACAAAACAGCAGCAGAATCACAGAACTCAAGAATGGACTAACAGGTACCAAAGGGAAAGGGACTGGGGAGGATGGGTGGGTAGGGAGGGATAAGGGGGGGAGAAGTAGGGGGGTATTAAGATTAGCATCCATAGCGGGGTGAGAGAAAGGGGAGGGCTGTAAAACACAGAGAAGACAAGTAGTGATTCTACAACAGGTTGCTACGCTGATGGACAGTGACTGTAAAGGAGTATATAGGGGGGACCTGGTATAGGGGAGAGCCTAGTAAACAAAGTATTCGTCATGTAAGTGTAGATTAATGATTAAAAAAAAAAATGCAGTTCCTATGTGGTGACCTCTAATGAGTTCTACACAATGATATAAAGGACATATAAAAGTGTAGGCAAAGGGTCTGTTTGTGTTTATACAGAGGATCAAAGCCTAATTTGGCTACCCCGAAAATGAACTAAGAAACGATATGAAAGAGAACTTCCAACATCAGCACTCTCTGGAAGACTCATGCCAGAAGATGATCATCAAAAAACCCCAACAAAGATCCACGCACTGCTACAGCTGTAGATGCACTCATCCCACCAGCTCCTGGACTTGCCATGGGAATGAAGGAGATATCTAAGCTGGCCTGTGCATACAGTAAAACAACAAATTTGACTGGATCTATACTGTTGGAACTCAACCAAGAATTAGGAGAAGTGCAAATTGTAGCGCTCCAAAATCTTACAACTACAGACTATTTACTGTTAAAAGAACATATGGGATGTGAACAGTGCCCAGGAATGGGTTGTTTTAATTTGTCTGATTTTTCTCAAACTATTCAAATTCAGTTAGATAATAACCATCATATCATTGATAAGTTTTCACAAATGCCTAGGGTGCCTAACTGGTTTTCTTGGTTTCACTGGAGATGGCTGGTAATTACAGGTATGCTTTGGTTATGTAACTATACTCCTATTATGTTAATGTGTGTGCGCAATTTAAGTAGTAGCTTAAAATATATACACGCTGAAGTTACTCTACAAGAAGATATGTCAAAGAAATAATCAATCTTCCCATGTTTTCTCCCGCCTGCTACTTCTATAGCTTTTCTTCTTCCTTCCTAATTACAACGAATTCTTAAATAGAATTCGTGCCTCATATCAAATTTACCGAGTATCATAACTCCTCCAAGTGGTAAAGATACCTCAAGACAAAAGCTGGGCATAGAAGCCACAGGGCATAAATATGCAAAGAAATAAAAAGCTAACCATTTCAAACAATAAGGCTTCTCTCTCACTTACCAACTTAACATTTCCCTGTATGGCCCCGGAAGATGACTGGTTAGCCAGAGACGGGTAAGATTCCTCAAGGGAGGAACAACCTAAGACAGGCACAGTCGCAGGGGGTTCATCAGGTGAGAAATTGGGGATCAACAGAGGTGAGGCTTAGAACCTCACCCCCCCTGTTCTGAGAGAAATCTTCTGCATATGTGGATGTTTTATTGCCCTTGTCTAGCTTGGATTAACACATAGTCTACAGGCACACACCTGATCATCTACATTTGCTCTCTTACAACACTAAACTATGTTTTCTACCTTTATGTTGTATCTACCTACCACTTCAGCATCTTATTAAAAATAATAAAGAGAGAAATGTGGTATCCACATATAAATCAAGTATAAAAATCAAATGTGTATTCATATTTGAACTGACTGTTTATAGTTCATAATGCATGAGCAAAACCAAAAGTTTCTGTGATGACTGCCCTTGTACTGTTCACCATGTAACTTATTCACTATGTAAGAATTTGTTCTCCATGTAAGAACTTGTTCGTTATGCTTCAGAAGATTGGAGACTGACGAAAATTAGGCTTGGGGTGGATTAATGATTGTGCATTGAGCATTGACTCCCCTATACAGAATTTTATTGTTGTTTACAACCATTTGATCAATAAATATGAGAGATGCCTAACAACAACAACCAAGAAAAAGTACACACTTCCAATTGTAAAATAAATAAGCAACCGGGATGTAATGTATAGCATAAGGAATATAGTCAAAATATTGTAACAACTTGGTATGGTGATAGCTGGTACTTAGAATTATCATGTATATAAATGTTGAATCACTGTGTTGTACACCTGAAACTAATGTAATGTAATACTGTGTGTCAACTACCCTTCAATAAAAAATAATTATCTAAAAAAAAAAAAAAAAAAAAAAAAGAAAGGTAACTTTCCCCAGGTCATTCATCAGTTGAAGTCACAGGACCAAGTTTAGAACCCCATGTTCTAACTCCAGTGCCACGCAGTCCGGAGATTTCATTTCCGATCCTAACTCTGCCACTTCTTAGTTGTGAAAGTGAACAATATATTTTTATTTATTCAGGTCTTGGCTTTTGTTATTTGTACAATGGAAATCTGAACTTGCCTTACCTACTACCCTAAGAGTTTTGTGAGGATCAGAAAAGGTAAAAAAAAAAAAAAAAAATCTCGTAGTATTATTGTCCTGCTATCTACTGCTCCCTTTAGTTCTGTAAGTAAGTGCCAAATACAGACATACTTCTGCATAAATTTTTCTTTACCCATTTAAGTCCTCCTGTGTTGCGTGCACAGTCACTTACCCAGTTGTTATTGCCATCTCCTCAGAATGATTCCTTCATATCGCCATAGTGTCCTTGATGTTCCCATCTCTTCGTTTCCTGTCCAGTTTATCTTATATAGGTATTGCGGGTCCTGCTCTTTGCTCTCTTTAACTTGCATAAAGTATCTTTTTCCATCCCTTCACTTTCAGTTTATGTGTGTCCTTAGGTCAACAATGAGCCTCCCATAGGCAACATAAAGGTGGGTCTCACCTCTTTATCCCTTCAGCCACCCTAATTCTAGTCCGTTTACATTCAAAGCAGTTACTCATGTAGCTTTCAAGAGTGTAAAAGTGAGGCCCAGTGGAAGGCTGAATTCATGAAATTATTTCTCATACCCACTCACAGAGTACTACCTTGTACGGTTAGGGGGGAACAAGATATCCCAAGTGTTCTCCCATGAATCATCGCATCCTTGTTTAATGTAGAATGTTCACCTTTTCATGTGTAGATATCCTATTTGGACCTAAAATTTGACCGGAACAATTTCTACTTACTCCTCGGAAGTCAGACAAGCCATCAAATTCCATTCCTCTGAGTCCCGCTAGAGCATGCTTCCCTCCGCTTGTTCGGTATCTGCTCTAAAGATCAGGTTACAGTTGAATTTATCTTTTCCACATGTAAGCTAAATCGGTCTGGATAGTCCGGATACATTTAAAGACACTTGAAGTGACCATAACGATATCAAAAATAACTAGAAAAACTAGACAGTTCAGACATTCGTGTTTTCCGGGATTCCCAGACCTCACCTGATGTCTTTAGAGCGTGGCTCATTTTCAGGAAGCATGTCTATGAAAATGAATGTGAAATCCAGAGACCATAAACTGACTCTTTAGCTTTGTTGTTTCCTTATGTATGTGAATATTTATGTATATAATAATGAGTTATTCGTGGTGAGTAAATGAGATGGGAAAAACAACTGACATTTAAAATCCACCTAATGTCTGCTCTATGAAAATTCCAGAATGCATTCCATACCGAGAATTTATGTTAACATTTTTAAAACGTATGAAAACCAGTACTCTTTATGGAAATAATATCACTCAGTCTGACTTTTTCTCAGGTAGACATATCCTTCATTAAAAGTGGATAAATACCTCCTCCCCGGAATTCATTCAACTGTGTCCGTGACCCGGACTTAGATCCAAGCGCTTACCTCTCTTACGAGTACTTTCAGAGAACATGGCAGTGGCGGTGTTTTTAAACAGCATGAGAAGTCAAAACCTCAGGACAATTCAAATTTTACAACTCTGCTACCATCACACCTACTATGAACTTGAGAAGACGTTGTAGCACAGGAGTCCCAGCGTATTTCCTACTGGATTTGGTGAGACTGGAAAACAGCGAGGCTCCGCTGTTCCAACCCAGTTTTACTTTGGTGGCAGCAGGTCGATCGAGTGCTGAGATTACATCCGCTGCAGCTGCACGGAGCTGCTCTGAGATCCACAAGCGGCAGAGAGCACTCGGGCGAGGTCCCTACTCAGCAACTCAGACGATAGGGACCCTCTTGTCAACAATTCCCTGAGCTGCGCATGCGCAGTAAACGGGGCTGAGGTCACAATGCAGGCTGGCTCTCAGGAGACAGCAGGGCGTTTGCGCCGTGGGCAGGGAGTTCGCGGTCAGGCGAGCACCCTGGCCATGGCAACTCCTTTTCCCTACGACATGTGAAACAAATTGATTCGTTATTCTTTTTTGACTTAATATGTGTACTCTTTTTTAGTGTGTTTTCCTGAATTACATATATAACACTGGTAGGCCTGTAGAAACCTTCATCCAAAGATTTGTTGAACCCTATACACAAGGTACTTTGGCAAGCACTTTGCACTCCCCAGAATCTCTGAGCTAGCTTCTTTAGTATCCCCATCATCACACACACAGAGAAACTGACATCCTCACAGCTGCCTTTGCCCAAATTCAGAGAGATGATGGGAACACACCGAGACAGTCTGACTGAACAGACTCTGCTCTTCTTCCCCGTGCTATGGTGACTCAAGAATGGGAACCTAGACCGGTTTGTACTTCTTTTCCTAGTTCCTTTCATAGTGAAAGGATATTGTTCGTTCGGGATTGTCTTTCTTTCTGGATGGAGGCCTCCATTGCTATGTACGTAACTCCTAGAATCACTCTAGGTCCATTTTACATACTTTGATCCATTGGGTTCCTGTCTTATTTGCTTCCATACATTGTTTGTTTTCTTCTTTGGTTTCCTCTTTGAATCACTGATTATTTACAATTATGAGGTTTAGCTTCTCCTGTTTGTGTTTTCTCTGGTTTTCTTCATGTCATTCATTCCTAGTTTCATACACTTTTGGTCGGAAAAGATGCTTAATACAATTCCAGTCTTCTTAAATTTATTGAGACATTTTCCTGTCCTAATTTGTGATCTCTACTGAAGAACATTCCAAGTGTTCCTGAGAAGAATGTGTATCCTGCTGCTTTCGGCTGTCATGTTCTGTTATAAATCTTTTAAGTCTCTCTGGACTACTGTGTCATAGAATGCCACAGTTTCCTTATTTATTTTCCCTCTGGGTGATCTAACCATTGATGGAATGAGTGTTAAAAATCTCATAGTATTATTTTCCTGCTATCTACTGCTCCCTTTAGTTCTGTAAGTAAGTGCCAAATACGGACATACTTCTGCATAAATTTTTCTTTACCCATTTAAGTCCTCCTGTGTTGCGTGCACAGTCACTTACCCAGTTGTTATTGCCATCTCCTCAGACTGATTCCTTCATATCGCCATAGTGTCCTTGATGTTCCCATCTCTTCGTTTCCTGTCCAGTTTATCTTATATAAGTATTGCGGGTCCTGCTCTTTGCTCTCTTTAACTTGCATAAAGTATCTTTTTCCATCCCTTCACTTTCAGTTTATGTGTGTCCTTAGGTCAAAAATGAGCCTCCCATAGGCAACATAAAGGTGGGTCTCACCTCTTTATCCCTTCAGCCACCCTAATTCTAGTCCGTTTACATTGAAAGCAGTTACTCATGTAGCTTTCAAGAGTGTAAAAGTGAGGCCCAGTGGAAGGCTGAATTCATGAAATTATTTCTCATACCCACTCACAGAGTACTACCTTGTATGGTTAGGGGGGAACACGATATCCCAAGTGTTCTCCCATGAATCATCGCATCCTTGTTTTATGTAGAATGTTCACCATTTCATGTGTAGATATCCTATTTGGACCTAAAATTTGACCGGAACAATTTCTACTTACTCCTCGGAAGTCAGACAAGTCATCAAATTCTATTCCCCTGAGTCCCGCTAGAGCATGCTTCCCTCCGCTGTTTCGGTATCTGCTCTAAAGATCAGGTTACAGTTGAATTTATCTTTTCCACATGTAAGCTAAATCGGTCTGGATAGTCCGGATACATTTAAAGACACTTGATGTGACCATAACGATATCAAAAATAACTAGAAAAAGTAGACAGTTCAGATATTCGTGTTTTCCGGGATTCCCAGACCTCACCTGATGTCTTTAGAGCGTGGCTCATTTTCAGGAAGCATGTCTATGAAAATTAATGTGAAATCCAGAGACCATAAACTGACTCTTTAGCTTTGTTGTTTCCTTATGTATGTGAATATTTATATATATAATAATGAGTTATTCGTGGTGAGTAAATGAGATGGGAAAAACAACTGACATTTAAAATCCACCTAATGTCTGCTCTATGAAAATTCCAGAATGCATTCCATACCGAGAATTTATGTTAACATTTTTAAAACGTATGAAAACCAGTACTCTTTATGGAAATAATATCACTCAGTCTGACTTTTTCTCAGGTAGACATATCCTTCATTAAAAGTGGATAAATACCTCCTCCCCGGAATTCATTCAACTGTGTCCGTGACCCGGACTTAGATCCAAGCGCTTACCTCTCTTACGAGTACTTTCAGAGAACATGGCAGTGGCGGTGTTTTTAAACAGCATGAGAAGTCAAAACCTCAGGACAATTCAAATTTTACAACTCTGCTACCATCACACCTACTATGAACTTGAGAAGACGTTGTAGCACAGGAGTCCCAGCGTATTTCCTACTGGATTTGGTGAGACTGGAAAACAGCGAGGCTCCGCTGTTCCAACCCAGTTTTACTTTGGTGGCAGCAGGTCGATCGAGTGCTGAGATTACATCCGCTGCAGCTGCACGGAGCTGCTCTGAGATCCACAAGCGGCAGAGAGCACTCGGGCGAGGTCCCTACTCAGCAACTCAGACGATAGGGACCCTCTTGTCAACAATTCCCCGAGCTGCGCATGCGCAGTAAACGGGGCTGAGGTCACAATGCAGGCTGGCTCTCAGGAGACGGCACGGCGTTTGCGCCGTGGGCAGGGAGTTCGCGGTCAGGCGAGCACCCTGGCCATGGCAACTCCTTTTCCCTACGACATGTGAAACAAATTGATTCGTTATTCTTTTTTGACTTAATATGTGTACTCTTTTTTAGTGTGTTTTCCTGAATTACATATATAACACTGGTAGGCCTGTAGAAACCTTCATCCAAAGATTTGTTGAACCCTATACACAAGGTACTTTGGCAAGCACTTTGCACTCCCCAGAATCTCTGAGCTAGCTTCTTTAGTATCCCCATCATCACACAGACAGAGAAACTGACATCCTCACAGCTGCCTTTGCCCAAATTCAGAGAGATGATGGGAACACACCGAGACAGTCTGACTGAACAGACTCTGCTCTTCTTCCCCGTGCTATGGTGACTCAAGAATGGGAACCTAGACCGGTTTGTACTTCTTTTCCTAGTTCCTTTCATAGTGAAAGGATATTGTTCGTTCGGGATTGTCTTTCTTTCTGGATGGAGGCCTCCATTGCTATGTACGTAACTCCTAGAATCACTCTAGGTCCATTTTACATACTTTGATCCATTGGGTTCCTGTCTTATTTGCTTCCATACATTGTTTGTTTTCTTCTTTGGTTTCCTCATTGAATCACTGATTATTTACAATTATGAGGTTTAGCTTCTCCTGTTTGTGTTTTCTCTGGTTTTCTTCATGTCATTCATTCCTAGTTTCATACACTTTTGGTCGGAAAAGATGCTTAATACAATTCCAGTCTTCTTAAATTTATTGAGACATTTTCCTGTCCTAATTTGTGATCTCTACTGAAGAACATTCCAAGTGTTCCTGAGAAGAATGTGTATCCTGCTGCTTTCGGCTGTCATGTTCTGTTATAAATCTTTTAAGTCTCTCTGGACTACTGTGTCATAGAATGCCACAGTTTCCTTATTTATTTTCCCTCTGGGTGATCTAACCATTGATGGAATGAGTGTTAAAAATCTCATAGTATTATTTTCCTGCTATCTACTGCTCCCTTTAGTTCTGTAAGTAAGTGCCAAATACGGACATACTTCTGCATAAATTTTTCTTTACCCATTTAAGTCCTCCTGTGTTGCGTGCACAGTCACTTACCCAGTTGTTATTGCCATCTCCTCAGACTGATTCCTTCATATCGCCATAGTGTCCTTGATGTTCCCATCTCTTCGTTTCCTGTCCAGTTTATCTTATATAAGTATTGCGGGTCCTGCTCTTTGCTCTCTTTAACTTGCATAAAGTATCTTTTTCCATCCCTTCACTTTCAGTTTATGTGTGTCCTTAGGTCAAAAATGAGCCTCCCATAGGCAACATAAAGGTGGGTCTCACCTCTTTATCCCTTCAGCCACCCTAATTCTAGTCCGTTTACATTGAAAGCAGTTACTCATGTAGCTTTCAAGAGTGTAAAAGTGAGGCCCAGTGGAAGGCTGAATTCATGAAATTATTTCTCATACCCACTCACAGAGTACTACCTTGTATGGTTAGGGGGGAACACGATATCCCAAGTGTTCTCCCATGAATCATCGCATCCTTGTTTTATGTAGAATGTTCACCATTTCATGTGTAGATATCCTATTTGGACCTAAAATTTGACCGGAACAATTTCTACTTACTCCTCGGAAGTCAGACAAGTCATCAAATTCTATTCCCCTGAGTCCCGCTAGAGCATGCTTCCCTCCGCTGTTTCGGTATCTGCTCTAAAGATCAGGTTACAGTTGAATTTATCTTTTCCACATGTAAGCTAAATCGGTCTGGATAGTCCGGATACATTTAAAGACACTTGATGTGACCATAACGATATCAAAAATAACTAGAAAAAGTAGAGAGTTCAGATATTCGTGTTTTCCGGGATTCCCAGACCTCACCTGATGTCTTTAGAGCGTGGCTCATTTTCAGGAAGCATGTCTATGAAAATTAATGTGAAATCCAGAGACCATAAACTGACTCTTTAGCTTTGTTGTTTCCTTATGTATGTGAATATTTATATATATAATAATGAGTTATTCGTGGTGAGTAAATGAGATGGGAAAAACAACTGACATTTAAAATCCACCTAATGTCTGCTCTATGAAAATTCCAGAATGCATTCCATACCGAGAATTTATGTTAACATTTTTAAAACGTATGAAAACCAGTACTCTTTAT
This sequence comes from Manis pentadactyla, assembly GCF_030020395.1. NCBI lineage: Eukaryota > Metazoa > Chordata > Mammalia > Pholidota > Manidae > Manis > Manis pentadactyla. The sequence continues at coordinate 32,191,209 of NC_080019.1, forward strand.
GGAAATAATATCACTCAGTCTGACTTTTTCTCAGGTAGACATATCCTTCATTAAAAGTGGATAAATACCTCCTCCCCGGAATTCATTCAACTGTGTCCGTGACCCGGACTTAGATCCAAGCGCTTACCTCTCTTACGAGTACTTTCAGAGAACATGGCAGTGGCGGTGTTTTTAAACAGCATGAGAAGTCAAAACCTCAGGACAATTCAAATTTTACAACTCTGCTACCATCACACCTACTATGAACTTGAGAAGACGTTGTAGCACAGGAGTCCCAGCGTATTTCCTACTGGATTTGGTGAGA